>NC_041402.2:16273018-16493018 GCF_900747795.2 Erpetoichthys calabaricus | reverse complement strand
CGTTCTTGATTAATTAAAACATTCTTGGCAAATGCTTTCGCTCTCGTGCGAATTTTTGGCTCTGTAATGCGTGTGCCATGGTCGGCAGCTTAGTGAATTGTTGGTGGGCGGGGCTCGGTCTTGCGTGCGTCTTGCTTGCCATGGACTTAGTAAATTATATATATATATATATATAGATAAGAGGGAAGTTCAAAAAGTTTTCACACTTTTTTAACTCTATTTATTTAGGGTTTAAAAAACAAATGGCATCACTTTTCTACACAGTCACCCTTCCTTTGCGATGCAATTTTCCCAGCGTCGTACCAGTTTTTTAATGCCTAATTATTACTCCTCCCACCTTCGCCGTTTCCAACGAAAATATAATGACACTGAATGACACTGTAAATAATAAAAGATAGAGGGAGAGAGAGAGAGGGGGGGGGGGCGCACCCACCACACAACGAATCACCTCGATTGGGACCTGAAGGCAGCGAGTGATACCTCAGAACCACGCTGGAACATTGTGAGATTTTTTGCGATGGCTGGAGTGCCAATCCTGCCACCAACCCCCAAGTTTTGCCTGCCAGAATTAAAGTAGCATAAAAAAAAATAAAGCAGTCGACGAATGAACGGACTGATCAGAATCTACGAACTCAAAAATGGTAAAACGTCCCTTCTTGAAATGCATACCACACCTAAGGTGGCACCGCGTTAACATCACTTATATACATATACCTGTATATATATATATATATATATATATATATATATATATATATATATATAAAGCTGGCATACCGGTGTGTAATTTGACTGCTTTCAAGTGTTTTCCCCGAGGTATGTCATTTTAATGAATTCTCTTCTGTTGTAACTTTCCAAAGCTCGTGTGCCGAGCCGCCAGAACAATGAGAGCCCTTGCGCGATTTCTGTACGGTTTTGTTAAACTAATTAGGTTCTTTTGAAATCTTTTTCTTTTAAGCCACTGCTACCAGGGAGCTGAAGAAATGCAAGAGAGCTTCGATTGAATGCGGCTGACTGAATCGCATAGCTCCGCTTTTGTTTCCTACTTGTTTTCTTTCCATCATTCCCCGAATTCTAATTCATGAGCCGTGGTGAAGGTCGCCACTGCCCCAGTTGTAGGTATTATTTTTTTTTTTCGTCCGCGCTGCACTTAATTTGGTGCCGCTGACGTCAAAACCAAAGCTTTTATGTCGAAGGTGGAAAAAAAATAAAAGCCACTGCCGGGATGTGATGCTTAAACCTGCCATTGCTACACAATTAGTCCTTTATCTTTTTTTCTGTCGGGAGCAAGCGAGCGGGGATTTGTAAGCATCCATCCATCCATCCATTATCCAACCCGCTATATCCTAACTACAGGGTCACGGGGGTCTGCTGGAGCCAATCCCAGCCAACACAGGGCGCAAGGCAGGAAATAAACCCCGGGCAGGGCGCCAGCCCACCGCAGTTTTTAAGCATCCCCAGATGTAAAACCGAGTCAAAATGAGGGAAGAAATAATAACATTGTGCTGCTTCATTACAGTCCATTTTGGGGAGACGTGGTGGCGCAGTGGTTAGGTATAGCACTTGGGTCTTCACTGTCTGTGGAGTTGGCACATTCTCAGCATGGCTACCTGAAGTTTCCTTCAACTGCCAACAGATACACTTTTGAAGTCAAACAAATCACCAGGACCAGATAATATCTACCCTCAAGTTCTTAAACAGGTTAGCAAGTGCCTATGTAAACCCTTGATGGATATTTTTAGGAAGTCACTGTGAACTGGCGAAATTCCAAAGGACTGTAAAATGGCAAATATCCATCAATCCATCCATTTTCCACCCCGCTGAATCCGAACACAGGGTCACAGGGGTCTGCTGGAGCCAATCCCAGCCAACACAGGGCGCAAGGCAGGAACCAATCCTGGGCAGGGTGCCAACCTACCGCAGGACACACACACACACCAAGCACACATTAGGGCCAATTTTAGAATCGCCAATCCACCTAACCTGCATGTCTTTGGACTGTAGGAGGAAACCGGAGTGCCCAGATGGCAAATATCATCCTGTTATATAAAAAGGGTGACGGGGCAGATCCAGGGTACTATAGGCCAGTTAGCTTAACATGCATCACAGGAAAATTAATGGGTGGAATTATTAAGGAGAAGATCAAGAAACACATGTCAAGAACAGGAGTTTCAGTGTACAGTCAGCATGGGTTCAAAAGAGGGAGGTCGTATTTTACTAACATGCTGGAATTCTATGAGGAGGCAACAAAAGGATACCATCAGAGTGGAGCAGATGATATGATTTATCTGGACTTTCAGAAAGAATTTGATAAGGTGCCACATGAGAGGTTGGGCATCATACTAAAAGAAGTGGAGAGTTCAGGGTATTGTGTATAGATGGGGGCAGAATTGGCTCAGACACAGTAAACAGAGGGTGATGAACCTTATCAGAAATGGCTGACGTTAGGAGTGATGACCAACAGGGGTTAGCGCTAGGGCTGCTGCTATTTTTAATATCCATCCATCCATCCATCCATTTTCCAACCCGCTGAATCCGAACACAGGGTCACGGGGGTCTGCTGGAGCCAATCCCAGCCAACACAGGGCACAAGGCAGGAAACAATCCTGGGCAGGGTGCCAACCCACCACAGGACACACACAAACACACCCACACACCAAGCACACACTAGGGCCAATTTAGAATCGTCAATCCACCTAACCTGCATGTCTTTGGACAGTGGAAGGAAACCGGAGCACCCGGAGGAAACCCACACAGACACGGGCAGAACATGCAAACTCCACGCAGGGAGGACCCGGGAATCGAACCCAGGTCCCCAGATCTCCCAACTGCGAGGCAGCAGCGCTACCCACTGTGCCACCGTGCCGCCCCTATTTTTAATATCTATATATATAATTCACTAAGTCCATGGCAAGCAAGACGCACGCAAGACAGCCACGCCCACCAACTCACAGAGCCCCGCCCACCAACAATTCACTAAACAGCCGACCATGGTGCGAGAGCGAAAGCATTTGCCAAGAATGTGTTCATTAATCAAGAACAAAAGTCGGAGGTTCGAAGAAGATCACATACTGTCGTAGTTCCGACCATACACGATGCCAACTGGCGATCTGGTGGCCTTATTCCCATGACCTGCTGGGCAGCCAACCGGGTAACCAAATTCTTTGGGTTCCGGGGGGAGTATGGTTGCAAAGCTGAAACTGAAAGGAATTGATGGAAGGGCACCACCAGGTGTGGAGACTTTGGCTTAATTTGACTCAACATGGGAAACCTCACCCAGCCCGAACGTGGCTCACAGGTGCATGCGACTGAGGCGGTGTGTGGAAAATGAACAGTCAACGTGACTCACAAGTGCATGTGGACTGTACACAGATGAAAGCAATTCAGGCGAGGAGTTGGGGGTGGACACATGACCAGGCAGTGCGTACTGAACGATGACTAAGAGATGACTTAAGAAATCGGCAGACTAGAATGGCGGGGGCGGAATGGGCGTCAGACGATTGAACTTGCCTATCTAGAGGATGTAAATGTCCTAACACGGGTTCCGTAGGTGAACCTGCGGAAGGATCGTTACCGGTTGTACCGACCCGTCGTTGGACGGTTAGGACCCGAAACCTCTCAGGCCCGCTTCCCCGCCCTCTCTCCAGAGTTCCATCTTTGCATTCACTTACAGTCGTATCCTCAAACCCACCCCATTTGGACAACTGTGTCTTTCAGGAAGTGTTCACCCATCAATACATAATTATACGGCATATGCTATGCCTCGGGTTGGCTAGTATAGAAATAATTTAGATAGGAATACCAATAACAAGTAATTAAAGTTTGCAGATGATACCAAGCTGGTGGACTGGCAGATAATCTGCTGAATCATCATAGAGGGACTTGGACAGCAGACAGGCTTGGGATAGTTGTGGCAGATTGAATTTAATGTCAGTAAATATAAAGGATTACATGTAGGAAGTAAAAATGTTAGGTTTGAATACACAATGGAGAGTCTGAAAATCCAAAGTGCACCTTAGGAGAAGGGTTTTTTGCTAAGAAGCATCTCTGGGGGTCTTGTCTGCTCACTGCTATCAGGCAAGTCAAAGCTTCCTCCGAATATACTCTTTAGATTCATTTTGAAATATCTGCACAATATGCATTTATTGATTGATTGATTGATGGGCTGTATTATCTGTCCTGTGAGTCTTTATACTTTTTTATGTTTCTTATGCGTCTGAATTTCCTCATGGGTATTAATAATGTTTATCTAATCAAATCTAGTTTAGACTCGACACTATCAACTGCCAGACAGTGTTCAGAAGCCATGAAGAAGGCTAACAGAATGTCAGGTTATATAGCGCCTTGATGTGTGGAGTACAAGTCACAGGAGGTTCTGGTCAGGTCTTTATAACACACTGGTGAGGCCTCATCTGGAGTCCTGGGTGCAGTTTTGACAAAAAGGACATAGCAGCACAAGAGGAAGTCCAGAGAAGAGCAACTCAGCTGATTCCAGGGCTACAGCGATGAGTGATGAGGAAAGAATAAAAGAGCTGAGCCTTTACAGTGTGATATATGGCCGGCCGTTCATCCCGGCCAATATCCCCAGGCCGCCAGGTGGAGCTCCCTCTGCAGCATGGAGGTGCCCGACAAGAATGCCAGCAGGGAATTATGGACCATGGAGTTTTCATCCACAGACCTGCTGGATACCACAGGGGCCCCTAGAGTACACTGCCCAAGGCCCAAGGACTATTACGTGCCCTATAACCCTGAAGTACGTCTTAGTCACAGCGACAGGAGGGATGACGTACTTCCGGGATGAAAAGACTTTTTGATCTGACCCGGAAGTGCTAGGAAGTCACATGGACTGGGGGTTCAGAAGCAGTTCCGGTTCACGGACTATATAAAGGACTGTGGGAGATCCCAGAGTTGAGCTGAGCTGGGTGGAAGGGTGGCAACGCGTCTGGGCATGGAGGATTGATTATTGTTAGTATTGTATTGGTGATTTATGAGTATTGTGGAGTGGAGGGTGCTTGGTGCACGGTATTATTATAATAAAAAGTATATTTGGACTTTTACCTGGTGTCTGGCGTGGTGTCCGAGGGTTCAAGGGAGTGATAGCGCCCCCTATCTGTCGCAACAGTTTAAGCTAAAGGAGATGAAAAGGAGACCTGACTGAAGTGAATAAAATTATGATTGGAATTACCGTATATACTCGCGTTTAAGTTCACCCTTGGATTAGTCTGGGCTTGATTTTACGGTCTAATTTCCAGTATTTTATAACATCGGCCATTTAAGTCGAATGCGGAAAACTCACGCTATTGGTCCAAGAGATGATGATATGCTAACGCCCACCTGAGAGAGTAACCACGGAGCACACAACCTTTTTTTTTTTTTGCTATGCATTGTGCCTACGTGACCACACGGTAATACCCAAACTATTCGGAAGTGACGTTTGCACTGTTTTGTGTTTTTTGTATCTCACACCCTCGTACACCTTTATCATAAGAGTATTCCTTATCTACGATGGAGCGTTCGATCAGAAGAAAATATGAAGCTGGTTTTATATTAAAAGTTGTTGAAGTAGCGAAAGAAATTGGTAACTGCACTGCTGTAACAAAATTCAATGTGTCTGAGAAACTGATGTGAGATTGGAGGAGGCAAGAAGATGTAAAAAAAAAATGTAAGTGTCGTATTTTTGAACAGGCGTATAAGTTGGGGTCTGATTTTATGATTGATTTTTCGGGTTTCAAGACCCGACTTATAAGTTATTATATATGGTAGTACAGTAGGTCAAGACTGTGGCTTTAAAATGATCTTCATCAAAAACACGGGGACATTAGGAAGTTTTTCTTCACACAGAGAACCAAAGAGACATGGAACAAGTGACCAAGTAGTGTATTAGACTGTAGGACTTTCAGGACCTTTTAAAACTAGACTTGATGTTATTTTAAAAGAATTAGCTGGACAGGACTGGCGAGCTTTGTTGGGCTGAATGGCCTGCTCTTGTCCAGATTGTTTAATGTTCTAAAAAAGCTAACGTATCATCCAAATTATTTCTGAAGGAAGTGCGGTGCCTATGGCCAAGGTTGGCTCCAGCTTTTTTGGATGCTAGTGGGCAAAAGTGAAAATGCTGCACCCAAACCACAGATTCTTGAAGGCAATTGCTATACTGTACATGTTGTTGCAGATCACAGGGTAGGTTTCCAGTTTGATATTCTGTGGGAGTCGCACTAAATTGGGTGTGAAGGTGGGGCAGGTCACCTTCTTACAGAGTCCCTCAAGTCCTACATTGATGTCTAATCGAAGGGTAGCCATTGTACATTCCCATGAGTCGTACATAAACGTCATATTAAAGAGCAGGGAGATTCTCGAGATTCACACGAAGAGTGAGGGGCACAGCGTTGGCAGTTCGGAAAATCATGGGCTGGGTGTCAAAGATTGCCCCAAAGTCAGCTCTCCTGACACCAATGGCTACATCAGTTTCACCTAACAAAGTGCCTCCCCTGAAAGATTTGAGACCCTAGGTGAGCTCCTAATTTGCCTATACAGGTATGGTAGAAAAAGCCCTGCCTGTGGTCTTAGATGAGATCCAGCTTTGGCCAGTACAAAACTTTGTGAATGCTGGTAAAAGTGTTCTCCCATCAGCCCTAGCATACTCCTGCTGTCTGATGGGAATTGTAGCCCCCTACATCAACACTGATTTTTTGGGTTGCCCCTCCCCTCAGTATGTTATATAGCCAATATTTTAGGTTGGACCAATGGCAACACGTATTAAATTTGATGAAAATCGATCCAGGTATTTTGGCAAAATTGGCAAATACACAAACAAACATGCAAATGGCTTACAATTTTATTTACATACTAGCTGTGCAACTCATCTGAGACGGATTGAAATCTAAATAATCAATGGAGAACCTAGGATTAATGTTTGCAGTGCACCATCTGTTGGAATGTTTGTAATGCATGTAGTAATAAAATGCATTGCATTTGTCGTTTCCAACGGCTGGTGCATCAGAAAGTGCACTGCATTTTTCATTCCAACAGATGGTACATCTGTTTTATGCCAATTGGAATGGGATTCCTCAAAATCAGTGCTAATGTTTGTGATGCCCCATCTGTTAGATAACAGACCAGATGGACATACAGTGTGACAGATAAGGGGCGCTGTCGTCCCCTTGAACCCTCAGATAACACATTCTGACACCAGGTAAAAGTCCAGAATTAAATTTATTATTACAAAAGTGTGCACCAAGCACCTCCACCTCCACTATACTCAGATAAATCAATAATAAACAGTATTCCGCAATAATCAATAACCACATCCTCCACTCCACCCAGCAGCTCTGTCACACTCCCTCCCAACTCCGGCTCACTGCTGGGATCTCCCACAGTCCTTTTAAACTCCTTGACTCGGAAGTGTTTCTATCCCTCAGTCCACATGACTTCTTACCACTTCCGGGTAAGATCAAAACTCTTCTTTTCTTCAGCCCAGAAGTACATAATTTCTTTCACTCCCATTACTGGGAAGTACTTCTGGGCTATACGGAAATTACCACTCCCTGTTCTTCCCTGCAGCATCCCCTGGTGGCCCCCATGGTATCCAGCAGGGCTGTGAATTAAAACTCCAAGGTCCATGATGCCCTGCTGGAATTTGGGGCACTTCCATGTATTGGGGGTATTGGCCGGGATAAAGTGCCGGCCATATATCACAAGAGATATAAAGACACTTTATTAAGGTGGGCTGTAAATAAAGTACTGTAAATCCTGCCATCTCTACCCTGCACAATCTGCAATGGTATCACACCTGTGGTCTCCAACACCCCCTCACCTCCAACCCCCTGACTTCCTCTGCTGATTAGGTAAGGAGAGAGCTGGGAATATCAACATGAACAAGGCTGCTGGGCCAGATGGGGTCAGATCCAGGCTGGTAAAAACATGTACCTGCTCAGCACATGTTCTCCCCTTCTCTGAGGTTACAGAAGGTTCAGATTCTCCAGCTGTGGAAAATATCCTGCGTGATCGCAGTCCCAAAGAAAGGGCATTCCAGTGATTCCAGGGACTTCAGATCAGTTGCTTTTACTTCATACAACGTGAAGACCTTTAAGGGACATTGACCTTTGCTTTCAGAACATCTGGATCCTCTTCAGTTTGCCTGTCAGGTGTGGAGGACGTACTCCGATCGACTTGCTCCACAGAGCCTACACCTGGTATCCTTCAATAAGGGTGCGCACAAAAAGGGGAGCTTCAAAAGGGCGACCTCAATTGGACGCGGTGAATAAAGGCACGCGTAAATAAAGGCGAGCTTCAAAAGGGCGACCTCAATTAATTGGATGTTTTAATATTCTTGCTTTCGCCTTTTTATACGTTCAGTCATTGCCTTTATCTAATAAATTTTCTGTAATAATTTTGTTGCGTTTGCCTTTATTTGCTGCGCCCAATTGAGGTCGCCCTTTTTGAAGCTCGCCTTTTTGTGCGCGCCCTTATTGAGTAAAACCCTTACACCCACCTGGGCAAAGCTGGCACCATTTTGATCTTCCATTCTGCCTCATCAACTGGGGAAAAAACTCACGGTTGTGTATCTCGGTGCCCCTGCAATCTCCTGAGTCATAGACTGACCAACAGACAGCGCTTTGTGAGCCTCAAGGATTGTATGTGGGTGGAATCCTGGGGTACTGCAGGAATCTGTTTAGGCCAGGGCGTATTCAATCAGAAATTCAGTTGGGACAGACTTTCAAAACAAGGAAATGTAGCTGGGATGGACATTTTCAGCAGTAGGTTGTGTTAGCCATTAGGGATGCGATGAGATGTCAAACAAAATGACACCTTGTATGGCTAACTAAAAAGATTACAATATGCAAGCTTTCGAGGCAACTCAGCATGTATTGCCTTGAAGGGACTTTTAGGCATCTTGCCTGAAGAAGGGGCTTGAGTGGCCTCAAAAGCTTACATCCATGGTTTCGTCCGTTTATAGGAGATGGACGTCTGAAGCAGAGCTCTGCTAGCAGCGGCTTTATTTTCCCACGTATTTCATATTATTTAGAGGTATCCTGTATTTAACCCGACCAAGGAACTTCCACTACAATATACAAGCATGAGTAACAAGAAGAAAAGTCAGAAAGAACCGGAAAAGAAACTTAAAGCTGCATCAAAGTCCGGACAGACTTCCGGCCTGAGTGCAAGTGTAAGGTATGGCCTCACGGAGACTGACCTGCAACAGGCAGAAGAGTGCGCAGAATTCCTGGGACCCCGCTCCATTGTATCGCCTCCAGTCGAGAGTGAAAATGGGAGCGAAGGCGCAAGTGATACAGGTCGCGAGGGATCGCCGATTTCTGAGGATCATTCGAGACTAGAAAGGGCTCTGCAGGACGTGCTCTCATCTACTCATCGCGAGCCTGTAACAGGAGCTGCATTTTCACTTGCGGAGCACGAAAGCCGAAGCGAACTGTCCGAACTGAAAGAGATGATCGCTACACAGAAAGAGATGATCGCTACACTGGCCACTGCCATGGTTACGGCCATGAATGAGCTTAAGAAAGATAACACAAATGATCTTAAGAAGGTGGCCATTGAGCTCAAGAAGGATAACAAAGATAAGGAAACGCGTCTATTTAAACGTTTCGACGTGAACTTTAAAGGCATGTTGGAGAAATTAGTGGAACACATTGAAGAAACTAATTCCAAACTGAAAAGGCTTGATGATCATATTAATGACGTTTCAGATCAGCTGGAAGACGTTAAGCAGGGACTCACGGCTCGAGTGGAAACAGCGGAACAACTGGCATCTAACGCCGATGAAAAAGCCACAGCTGCGAACTCGGAATGCAAAAAACTTGGAGACAGACTTGCAGCCCTGGAGGATGGGTGCAGAAGAAATAATTTAAGAATTGAGGGTATACCTGAGAAACGAGAAAGCTCAAGCCCAGTGAAATTTGCAGTAGAATTACTGTCTAAAATAATTGGAGATGACTTTAAACTCGACAATGAGATAGCCACGGCTTATCGCACAAAGATACCAAGCGCCTTTAAACCTAGGTCTTTTATTGTCCACTTCGAACGACTAAGATGTAAGCTTGATGTGATGGCACTTCTCAGACACAAGCAAGAGATTATATTCGAAAATAATCTTATTCGTATTTTTCCCGATTTCTCACCATCAACAGCTGCAAAACGCAGATCCTACATCGACATTAAAAGGATGCTACGGGAAGCCGATATCAAATACAGCCTCTTGTATCCTGCCAAACTGAAAGTGGAAGTTCAAGATCGACATTATGTTTTCTTCAGCAAAGAAGAAGCTGGAAAAGAATTAAAGAAGCTGTTTCCGACACTTTTTTGAAAGTAAATTAAAATTAAAGAGCCGTATTCTATCAAGGCACGGGAAGGACCTATGATCTGATCGCTGGATCCATGTTTAAAGAGACTGGTATTATAATTATACATCCCTTATTTTCTTTTTTTTTTTTTATCTGGACTTTATGTTATATGTTTATGTTTTAATCAGAGTTATAGAGTTATAGACGTGAGTGTGAAAATGTGGAAGTGATTAAAGTAGGATTCGTTTTGTTTTTTTTTTTTTTTGTTTTTTTTTTTTTTGGTTTTTTTTTATTTTACTATACCTTAAAGTAGACTGTTTAACTTCATACCCTTGGTTTATTGCTTGTTCTACTATTTATATAATTACCATTATACTATTACAGTAGGAATTACCAGGTTTATCCTAGACTAGTTTTTAAAATCATTCCCAGGGTTGTTTTTTTTTTTTTTTTTTTTTAAATCTTAATATCTTAACTTAAAAGCGCTGAAGATTATTTCAAGTTTAAATATTGTTAATGAGAACATTTTCGGCAGATAGTATTAAGGATTTAACTGTAAAAGATATCTCTGTTTTAATTCTGTAACGCCGCTGCAGGGTGGGGTCTGTTCTGTTTTGGACGTGCTCTGTCTCTTCGTATGTCAGAGGACTGGAACATCGCGAAGTGGGATCTAGCCTCATGTGGGGAGGCAAAATGGGGGGGTGGGGGGATAAAGGGGGGAGAGAAGGAGAGCAGGTTATATGTAATCTATTCTTGTAATCCTTATAATTATAAATATCAATGCAACAACAGGCTAAAATGCAACAACTCATGGGGAATCTTGAAACTAAGATTAAAACTGCCATATTACCAATTAAAACTATAAATGACATTAAAAACTCAGAATCAATGTCTCCATGATGGGACAGTTAACTTTGTGAGCTGGAATGTTAAAGGCCTGAATCACGAATTAAAGAGAAAGAAAGTATGCTCTCACCTAACAGGCTTAAACGCTAAAATAGTATTTTTACAGGAGACCCACTTACTAACCAAGGATCAGTTCAGATTACAAAAAGACTGGACTGGCCAAATGTTCCATTCTAGCTTTATAAAGAAAACTAGAGGGGTGGGAATACTCATACATAGAACAGTTCCATTTGTAGCATCAGAGGTAGTGTCGGACCCTGAAGGGAGATATGTGATGGTCATGGGCAACTTATATAACAGTAAAGTGATTTTGATAAATGTTTATGCACCCAATGTTGATGATAAGGAATTCATGCAAAATCTATTGGCATCCATTCCCAATGTGAACACTCATAAAATTATAATGGCTGGGGACTTTAATTATGTTTTAAATCCACTCTTAGATAGGACTCCTGTGACAGGGGGGACGACATCTAATACTGCAAAGATAATTACACAGTTTTTAAATGATCACAACTTATCAGACCCCTGGAAGTTTCTTAACCCAAACTCAAGAACATATTCGTTCTACTCACCAGTGCATTACAGCTACACAAGAATTGATTATTTTTTTATAGATAATAATTTCCTGCCTACAATTAAATCATGCAAATATGACACAATTATTATCTCTGACCATGCCCCTCTAGTCTTGGAGCTAAAATCAATAAGCCCCTCATACTCACCTCGCAGATGGCGTCTTAACCCTCTTTTATTGGCAGACGAGAACTGTACAGAATTTATATCCAAACAAATCAGCTTCTTCCTAGAGACAAACACGTCCACAGAGGTTTCTGCAGGAACACTCTGGGAAACTCTAAAGGCCTTCTTAAGAGGCCAGATTATTTCATATCTTTCCCATAGAAATAAATTAGAAACCAAGAAAGTGTCAGAGCTAAGAAATGAAATTACTAGAATAGATGAAGAACAAGCCAGGTGTCCAAGTGAAGCTCTTCACAGGAAAAGGCAGGCCCTGCATACAGAACTTAACATCTTAACAACTAAAGAAACTGAACAACTTATTTATAAGTCTAGACAGCATTACTATGAACACGGAGAAAAAGCTAATAAGCTTTTAGCTCAACAAATTCATAAACAAGAAGTTCACAATGCAATACCAGTAATCACCAACAAGAATGGAGAAGAAATCATCGACCATAATAAAATAATGCACACATTTAGAGATTACTATAAGTCTTTATATTCCACTGAGCCCAAAGAAGACAACACGCAATCTAATGCATTTCTGGATAATTCACAAATACCACAAATAGATGCTTTAAGTGCTGAGGAACTGGATAAACCTCTAACGCTAACAGAATTACTAGACGCTATAAAGTCACTACAAAGCGGGAAATCATCAGGCCCTGATGGTTACCCCGTAGAGTTTTATAAGAAATTCTCCACTCAGCTAGCTCCACTCTTATTGGTAACATTTACAGAAGCTAAAGACCACCAAATACTACCTCAAACATTTCTCAAGCATTAATCACCGTCTTTCCTAAACAAAATAAGGACTTGTTACAATGTGCATCATATAGACCAATTTCACTCCTGAATAATGATGTTAAGATACTCTCAAAAATCCTAGCTAGAAGGATGGAGAAAGTGCTGCCCTCGGTAATATCACAAGATCAAACTGGATTTATTAAAGGCCGACATTTATCTTCAAATCTCCGACGCTTGTTTAATGTTATATATTCACCAGCAAAATCAAACACCCCCAGAGATATTACTATCATTAGACGCAGAAAAGGCATTTGACATGATCGAATGGAATTACCTTTTCACTGCATTGGAGAAATTTGGGTTTGGCCCGAATATTTGTGCTTGGATCAAACTACTGTATACCAGTCCAGAAGCTTCAGTTTGTATTAATAAAATTTGCTCAGACTACTTTAAACTAGAACGTGGTACCAGACAAGGATGTCCCTTGTCGCCACTGTTGTTTGCAATCGCTATTGAACCACTGGCGGTTCACTGCCGAAATTCTTATCAGATAAAGGGGATTGTCAGAGAAGGACTGGAACAGAAAATTTCTCTATATGCAGATGATATGGTCTTATATATATCGGACCCAGAAAACACTGTCCCTGCTGTTTTAACAGCACTAACAGAATTTCAAAAGATATCTGGTCTTAGAATTAATCTGAATAAAAGTATACTCTTTCCAGTGAACTCACAAGCATATAATATTAAATTAGACACCCTACCTTTTACCATAGCAGATCAGTTTAAATACCTAGGGGTAAATATCACAAGTAAACATAAAGCTCTTTATCAACAAAAATTTGGCGTCTGTATGGAAAAAATTAAGCAAGACTTGCATAGATGGTCAACCCTTCATCTCACTCTAGCCGGAAGAATTAACACTGTTAAGATGAATATCCTTCCTAAACTTCTCTTTTTATTTCAAAACATTTCAATATATATCAATAAATCGTTTTTTAAACAGTTAGATTCAATAATAACCTCATTCATTTGGAACTCAAAACACCCACGTATCCGAAGAGCGACCCTACAAAGACCTCAGGCAGAAGGTGGCATGGCTTTACCTAATTTTCAGTTTTATTACTGGGCAGCAAACATACAAGCCATAAAAACCTGGACACAAATAAATGCACACACACAGGCTTGGTCTGCAATAGAAGTAAAATCCTGTAGTACTTCTTTATATTCCCTGCTCTGCTCTCCAATAAATGAAAGTTATCGCAAATATACTAATAACCCAATTGTGCTTTACTCACTCAGAATATGGAACCAAATTAGGAAGCATTTTAAGATGGAAAATCTTTTATCAGTGGCACCTCTGCAAGGGAACCACCTCTTTCAACCTTCGCAAGTATATCCAGTTTTTAATACCTGGAAAAGTTTTGGGATTAAAATGCTCAGAGATCTTTATATAGACAACATATTTACATCTTTTGAACAATTACGTTCAAAATTTAACCTCCCAGCTACACATTTCTTTTACTATCTTCAAATTAGAAATTTTGTTAAACAGAAATTGCCCGATTTCCCCCACCTTGCACCCTCCACAATGCTGGAAAAAATACTGCTCAATTCCGAGGAAACAAACACTATTTCCGCAATATATAAAATCTTATTAGAGTCCCTACCTTTCAAAGATCCAAGAGGACATTGGGAAGAAGATCTCTTAATCAATATATCAGAAAAGGAGTGGAAGGTAGCAAAGCAGAGAATTCACTCGAGTTCTATATGCGCAAAGCATAGAATTATTCAACTAAAAATTATATATCGAGCTCATCTGTCTCGCTTAAAACTGTCCAAAATGTTTCCAGGCCAGGATCCAACCTGCGAGCGCTGCAACCAAGCTCCTGCCTCACTGGGTCACATGTTCTGGGCCTGCACCAAACTAACATCATTTTGGACAAAAATTTTTAAGTGCCTCTCAGACAAGCCTTAGTATCACAATCCCTCCTAACCCACTAACAGCTGTGTTTGGTGTCCTTCCAGATGGACTTGAAGTGGAGAAGGACAAGCAAACGGTGATTGCATTCACTACACTCTTGGCACGCAGACTTATTTTGTTAAATTGGAAGAATCCTAATTCTCCTCTTATAAGTCAGTGGGAAACCGATGTTTTATATTATTTGAAATTGGAAAAAATCAAATTTTCAGTTAGAGGATCTGTACAAAATTTTTTCAAAACATGGCAGGATTTAATCAATATTATTTCAGAATAAGAGAAATAACTATTATTGCATTTAACTCCCTTCTCCATCTCTTATTTATATAGATATTTACTTCTCCCCTTCTTTTGTCTAATGTTGCCTTATTAAAAAGCTTAAAGAAATTTTCCTTTAGCTAAGCTCTCCTTCTCAGGGGTGGGGTTTGATTTGTTTTCAAATTTGTTGGGTTATAAATTGATCTGTTTGTATGGAATGATTACAATGAAAATTAATTAAATAAAAATATTAAAAAAAAAAAAAAAAAAAGCTTACATCCATCTATCCATTTTCTAACCCGCTGAATCCTAACACAGGGTCACGGGGGTCTGCTGGAGCCAATCCCAGCCAACACAGGGCACAAGACAGGAACCAATCCCGGGCAGGGTGCCAACCCACCACAGGACCAAAAGCTTACATATTATAATCTTTTTAATTCGCCAATAAAAGGTGTCAGGGTGCTTGACTTCTCATTAAATCAACACAAATAAATGTATTGAAAAACAAGGAATGTTTATTCAGTGTTCCCCTTTTCAGTGTGGTCACATCTGACACAGGCACATAAAAAAGAGAATTAAAAAAACAAAAAAAAGGCTATAACTGAACACAATCTGAGGGAGTAGCAACAATTGTTTTACACTTTTTTTTTAATTTTATTTATTAATTTTATTGTAATCATTCCATACAAATAGATTAATTTATAACAAAAAAGAATTGAAGACAAATCAAACCCCACCCTTGAGAAGGAGAGCTTAGCCAAAGGAGAATTGCTGAGGGCTTTTTAATAAGGCAACAATAAACAAAAGAAAGGAAGAAATATATATTGATAAATAAAAAATGGAGAAGGGAATTAAATGCAGTAATAATTATTTCTCTTATTCTAAAATATTATTGATTAGATCCTGCCAGGTTTTGAAAAAATTCTGTACAGATCCTCTAACTGAGAATTAGATTTTTTCCAATTTCAAATAATATAAAACATCAGTTATCCACTGACTTAAAAGAGGAGAGTTAGGATTCTTCCAATTTAACAGAATAAGTCTGCGTGCCAAAAGTGTAGTGAATGCAATCACAGTTTGCTTGTCCTTCTCCACTTCAAGTCCGTCTGGAAGAACACCAAACACAGCTGTTAATGGGTTAGGAGGGATTGTGATACCAAAGGCTGTCTGAGAGGCACTTAAAAATTTTGGTCCAAAATGTTCTTAGTTTGGTGCAGGCCCAAAACATGTGACCCAGTGAGGCAGGAGCTTGGTTGCAGTGTTCGCAGGTTGGATTTTGCCCTGGAAACATTTTGGACAGTTTTAAGCGAGACAGATGAGCTCGATATATAATTTTTAGTTGAATAATTCTATGCTTTGCGCATATAGAACTCGAGTGAATTCTCTGCTTTGCTACCTTCCACTCCTTTTCTGATATATTGATTAAGAGATCTTCTTCCCAATGTCCTCTTGGGTCTTTGAAAGGTAGGGACTCTAATAACATTTTATATAATGCGGAAGTGGTGTTTAATTCCTCGAAATTGAGCAGTATTTTTTCCAGCATGGTGGAGGGTGCGAGGTGAGGAAAATCGGGCAGTTTCTGTTTAACAAAATTTCTAATTTGAAGATAGTGAAAGAAATGTGTAGCTGGGAGGTTGAATTTGGAATGTAATTGTTCAGAAGATGCAAATATGTTGTCTAAATATGTTGTTTTACACTTTTGAAAATAAAAAATAAACATTTTTGTCGTATCTGACCTAAGCGCATCACAAAGTGTATAAAAGCAAAATAGTGCACAGTATTAGCAATAGCATGTGTCCCCCTGATGAAATAAAATAAACATTTGGCACATATCTGACCCAGGGTCCTCTCAAGGTGCACACAATCGGAGAAAAGTACACAGTATTAGTAATAACATTTGTTTCCCTTTTGAAATACAATAAATGTTTCGGTTATATCTGACCCAGGAGCATCACAGAGTGCACTTAACAGATTAAAAACGAAACCATCAATTCTGTCGAAGCTATCGGTGCACAAACCCCTAACAAGTGACAACAATGACTAACACACATCAATACACTGAGGGGGCACATGGGAGGTTTGTTTTAAATCACAGCAGGTCAGGTCAGGTCAGGTCAGGTTTGGTGGGCATGCACCGGTACAAAACGATGCTGCACCCACCACACAACGAAACAGCATGGGATCCCGGTTGGCAACCCCCCAGGCAGACACGTGGTTCAGTACAATACAATACAATACAATACAATTTGTTTTTTTATAGCCCAAAATCACACAACAACAGCCACAATGGGCTTTAACAGGCTCTTGACAGCCCCCCAGTCTTGACTCTCTAAGAAGACAAGGAAGAACTCCCAAAAAACAAACCCTTGAATGGAAAAAATGGAAGAAACCTTGGGAAAGAGCAGTTCAAAGAGAGACCCCTTTCCAGGTAGGTTGGGTGTGCAATGGGTGTCAAAAAGAAGGGGGTCAATACAACACAATACACAGAACAAATCCTCAATACAGTATAAAAATAAAAAATGTACAAAAATACGGAGCAGAATTTAACAGTAGATGATATCACATAATATGATTTGGATTTGTTTAAAGTCCTGGAGACCTCAGCCATCAAGCTGCCTCCCTAATTGGCCATTCCATAGCTGAACAGCGCTGGACCAGTCAATCCGATGAAAGGACCCCTCTACCCCACGATTCCTGCGATCCTCCATCAGAGATGACTTACCTTAGGCAGGAAAAACAACTTGGCAGGTGGGCCGTGGCACATTTCAGTACCGAGAGGAGAAACAGCATAGGTGAGGGTTTAGTATCAAATTCTAACTATCATGTTACTTATGGGGTGGCGCAGTGGGTAGTGCTGCTGCCTCGCAGTTGGGTGACCTGGGGACCTGGGTTCGCTTCCCGGGTCCTCCCTGCGTGGAGTTTGCATGTTCTCCCCGTGTCTGCGTGGGTTTCCTCTGGGCGCTCCGGTTTCCTCCCACAGTCCAAAGACATGCAGGTTAGGTGGATTGGCTTTTCTAAATTGGCCCTAGTGTGTGGCTGTGTTTGTGTGTATCCTGCGGTGGGTTGGCACCCTGCCCGGGACTGGTTCCTGCCTTGTGCCCTGTGTTGGCTGGGATTGGCTCCAGCAGACCCCTGTGACCCTGTGTTCGGATTCAGCGGGTTGGATAATGGATGGATGGATGTTACTTATGTTTTAGTGCTAATGACTAACAACAGAGATGCAGTCTGCAAGTTAATCAGCAACTCTAGTCAGGGTGTGCTAAACTGAAGTAGTGAGTCTTCAGCTGGAATTTAAAAGCTGAGACCAAAGGGGTATCTCTTATAATCTTAAAAATCTCTCCGGAATTGACCCTCTATCTGCTGCAGCGGTTGTCCCCTTGGCTTCAACTAGCCACTCGGAGTTTCAACAATGAGGGTGCTGTGAGCCGGATCACCCTCGGGGAATCACAATGCAGGTAATGTGCCTCATTTGGCTTGCAGCATCATCATTGTTGAAGAGCCGAGTGGCTGGACCAGGCCATGGGGACGCACACGTAGCACCTGGCTGCGGCAGATAGAGGGTCCTTTCTGGAGGATGGGAAAACACAGAAAAGGCAAATAAACATGGGGCAGGGAGCACATCCTGGCTGAAACATGACATTAGAACATTAGAACAATCGTGACAAGAACAGGCCATTTAGACCCACATGCTCATCCTTTTTGTTCACCTGGATTGTCCAAAATAACTTCAAATCAAAACCTGCGGTCCACCACGCATCTTTGAATAGTGAGAAAAGCACTATATAAATATAAAGAATTATTATTAAAACATTAACATTTTCAAACAAGACAATGAAAAGAATTCACAAAGGGCGCTTGACTCGAGCATAACACACATCATTATCACCCATTCTCACTATCCCCAAATGTTTAAATGAGGAGTCCACTTTACAGCCACACTCACATAATGGCAACGTCACCCCATGTGACCACATCCCATTTGACGTTTTTTTTTTTTTTTGGTCCAGTACTGAACGAGCCTAAAACTGATCTCATTAACACCCTGAGAGAAGAGCCACAAGCTGAGGACCACTTCTGTTGGTTTTTTTCGTTTTAAACCTGCACAGCCAAGTTCTGCCAGAAAAAAAAGATAAAACCAGCGAGTTGACCACCTCTGCCATTTAAAATAGAGACCTGCACTGAGTCATGTGTGTCATGTGTTAAAGTCACAGCTAAAAATAAAACGTGGCCTGACAAGTGGGAAGAAAAAGCCAGGAGTGTGAAGTGCTGCAGCCGCACCCCGGTCTTTTTATTTTAGGTCTGAGTAATTGAATTTTAAAGTGAAGAATAAAGAGACTGAGCTGAATTATTGAATGGTATGAGTCAAGAAGAAAATTCTTGTAAGCGTGCTCCACGAGTGACAAAAGGAGACCGAGAATGAGTCATTGAGACATAATCGGCGAGCTGACCTTTCTTTCCCATGTTTCGTCTTGTGCACATTCTTACTTTCTACCGGCTCTCTCCGCAGGTATGAACACGTGCACACGGCCACAGGCCCAGCCGCCTCCTCGGATGAAACCTTCTGGGAGTGCAGAGGAACTCAGAACTTGCTTCACTCCCTCTTCAGGAGCACTGAGCACACACCACTAAAGTCTAAGGAGGCCAGTTGCAGATTAATGGACTCCATTTCCCAGCTGCCCCGACAGGGTATTGCCCTGATTGGACATTTGCAATGGGCACAGGAGCTGCTGGAGACAAGAAGGGCCAGCAGGTACTTTAAAAGGGAACGGGCTAAGCAGCAAATGGAGTCGGCTGTCTGTGTTTGTGTTCAGCCGTTTTGTCTCGTCTGCAATAACCCTGTGGAGTATGTCACAAACTTGACTCAGAGACATAGAAAGGTTTGGGGCAGCCACCCATGTAATTGGTATCCCGGGTGCAAAGTCGTAAAATTGTATACAGCACTGATGTGCACAAAGCTGAGTCCAATACAGAACTGAGGGAATAGGGAAAAGGTGGAGGCTTTTAAAGGGGAAGACAGGAAGTGAGATCAAAGGGGTCAGGCTCATGAAGGTCTTCAGCCATTGGTTCGAGCCCGGACATGACATCACAGGGGCCGGAGCTGGCAAGGACTCCTTCCATAGGCTCAGTCCCGGAAGTGACGTCAAGAGGACCAGGTGGAATCTCCCGTGAATGGTCTGCAGGAAAAGAGGAAAAAGAGTCAGTGCACTCTGCCCCATCCCGGTATGACTCGAACTGCCCTTACTCAAGCCCTTTAGCTGCCTCCCATGCGCACGCGTGTGGCAAGTATCGTTTATACCCTGAACCTGTAAGGATGTATGGACTGTCTCATGCCAGCCTGTCATGTGAGGAGTGTTGGATTGGTTGCTGTGCTTCATCAGAGGGTGTGCTCCGCAAATCTCATCACCCCTCACCGTCAGCATCAGCAGTATGTCTGTCTGCGGAGAGAGTGTTGACCTCGTCAAGAGGTTTACTTACCTTGGCAGTGACATTTACGTGACTCTGGTGACTCTTCCTATGAAGTCAGTAGATGGATTGGGAGATCAAGGTGGCGGGGGGTGTCATGAGGTCGCTGGAAGGACAAAGATCCAAGTCTTTAGAGTCCTAGTGCTTCCTGTCTTGCTATATATATGGTTGTGAGACATGGACACTATACAGTGAACTGAGATGATGACTGGACTCCTTTGGTGTCTCTTCAGAGAATTGGTGTCTCTTCAGAGAATCCTTGGGTACCGCTGGTTTGACTTTGTGTTGCTCACGAAGTCCTAAATGAGACACATGACCTGCATTGTGAGGGAGCGTCAGTTGCAGCAATACCGAGGGTGATTGGCTCGCAGAATCCTCATTGCTGAGGACTCGAGTGGCTGAACCAGGCCAAGGGGATGCCCACATAACACCTGGCTAAGGCAGATAGAGGGTCATTTCTGGAGGGTGGGACTGGATTGTGTGTCTGTCTGGGGGGTTGCCAACCAGGATCCCAAGGTGTTTCGTCGTGTAGTGGGTGCAGCAACATGCTGTACCAGTGCATGCTCCCCAACTTGACCTGACCTGACCTCACCACATCAGGGCTACCCATAGGACTGCTCATTACATTACTTACGGAAAGCTGTCATCTTTTACTCCATACCACTTCTTCCATTACTGCTGCATTGGGTCAGTGTTAAGGACTTGGTCGTGAGTGTTTATTGTTAAGTGTTTATGTAGCTTCTCACTGGTGGACGGGTTGCCCACCTCCATTCAAAATTCTGACTCACGATAATGTCCATGAATTAGTCCGATGTAACAGATGCAAATGAAGTTTGGAGGAGTAGCAAATCCTGTGAACTGCAGAGGTGAATATAAAGTTTGTCCTACTTACCGTTTCTGAAGCGTTTTGGGATGAGATGCGTGGGAGTGCTCCCTCTGATGAAGATGATGTAGGCGGGCACGAGACAAAACGTGTATCCAGACAGTAATGCAGGACAACCACGTAATCTCCACACAGGCAGAACGGCGACAGCTCTGACAAACAAACAATAGTGCCCCCCTCTCTGCTTAGCCGACTCCCATTTAAAGTTCCTGCCGGCCCTTCTTGTCCCCAGCAGCCCCTGAACCCATTGTAAACGTCCAATCAGAGGCAGCTGAGAAATGGAAACCATTAAGTTGTAGCACTGCTACAAATGTAAATGTAATATTGGGTAAGGGGGTAGGTTGGGAATCTGGGGGTCTAAGGTGGTAGTGAGTAGATTTCATTGAGAGTGAAATGAGGTGGTAGAGTGGCAGCAAGTAGTATTGTAGATTTCATAACAAACAAGGTTGGCATGAGAATAAGCGGGTGGAGGGGCAGTGTGGTGGCAAAAATTAGACATCATTAAAGTATGTATACATTTATGTTTTAATGTGTGCCAAAAGGAATGGCAGATGGTGATATCCCTCAAACCATGCAGATCAGGCTGGCCACCCCCATCTGGCCCCCCTAGATCAAATGACAGGGTCAGGGATAAAAGATGAAGAGCAGAAGTGGTCAGGAAGTTCGCAAGTGGAGACCAGAAGTGAGTGAACTTCCCCGCAAAGGATCTGGAGGGCTTCTCTTTGAAGAGCCACCCACACTGTTAACTGGGAACAGACTCTGCCTTTTCATTTTCATGTTGTGGACCTTTTGAGTGGGAATGCAAAAACTGCTGAAGCCACATTTATAAAGAATACCACAACGTTACTGAGGGACAACAGAACATTTTCATTTTCTTTCATGCTGGAGATAGAAAGAAGCTCTGCAGCATGGCTGGAACTTCTAGTTGTATTCTAAATGTGTTGGATGAGTGCACATGAGTGGGCATCCCGGTCGGGATGGGGAAAGAACAATACCCATCCGGGAGGGCAGTGGGATACACAGACAGGGGGAGACAGTCTATCAAGACTACGCAGAGGTGGCATCACCAAACGCTGTTCAATCAGCAGACCTGAACAGGCGAGAAGGATCGTAGGACCTGACGAGTGCCTCCTTATACATTGGGGAGCATTATCTGATTAGTTGTTTAGATTTACTTTCCATTTAAATTATTCTTCATTCATTTATTTGAATTTTGGATTTCATGTCTCTGTCTGTGAGTGAGTGTTGGTCAAGCCAAAGCTGGGTGCATTCCCTGGAATCCCCACAAAAAAAAATCAATAACTCACCGTCCCTTCGACGTGGTGAATCTGAGCGACGCTACACATTTATTTGCTTAGCAGGTGCTTTTTTCCAAATCGACTTACAAAAAGAGGGCAACATAATCAAGTAAACATTCATTCTGGGGGACTGTTTGGGAAACAAGTGTTACAGGACAAGGGTATAAAAGTGGTCTTCGTGAGGGAGGAGCAGAGAACAAAATATTTAAAAGAGCCTATCAAAGCTAATATAACTTAGACAGAAATTCTCAAAACAAGCAAGTCTTCAAACGCATTGATGGAGTCAGAATTTCGAATGGAGGTGGGCCGCCCGTCCACCAGTGAGGAGCTACACATAAAAATCTCGAAATGATTTAATCACATTCATCTCTCTATTATAAAAAAAAAATCTTGGAAGGAGATTTTCTCGGAGAGACACTTATACGTCCCGCAAGGAAGCGATTTAACCACGCCCGGGTCTGAAAATAAAGGACAAAGAGTAGATGACAAAGTAGAATGTCGTAAAGAATTCAAAAATGTTGGCACAGTACACATGCACAGCAGGTTAGAGATAATGGAAGTACGAAAAAATTGAAAGTTTCAAAAAATTATAGTAAAGATCGCATTAACGCAAATTATTCCATCCATCCATCCATTATCCAACCCGCTGAATCCGAACACAGGGTCACAGGGGTCTGCTGGAGCCAATCCCAGCCAACACAGGGCACATGGCAGGAACCAATCCCGGGCAGGGTGCCAACCCACCGCAGGACACACACAAACACATCCACACACCAAGCACACACTAGGGCCAATTTAGAATCGCCAATCCACCTAACCAGCATGTCTTTGGACTATGGGAGGAAACCGGAGCACCCGGAGTAAACCCACGCAGACACGGGGAGAACATGCAAACTCCACGCAAGGAGGACCCGGGAAGCGAACAGCGCAAATTATTACTCAGTGAAATAATGGAACAGCAAAAAGAGATCGAATATATTGTTTGGATTTAAACTTTAAGTCAGAGATTTGTAGATCGTGTAATTCATGTTGCCATCAGGGAACAAAAGTAATGTTTCTTCTCGAAGAAGAGGCACATCCACAAGAATTAAAAGATTCCAAAAATGTTGGCACGGTACACATGCATAGCAGGTTAGATATAATGGAAGTACGAAAATTCGAAAGTCTCAAAAAAAGGATAGGAAAGATCGCATTAGCACAAACGGAAAATATTGCTTGGCGAAATAATGGAACAACGAAAAGAGATCAAATATATTGTTCAGATTTAAACTTTAAGTTGGAGACTTGTAGATCGTCTAATTTGTGTTGCCAGCGAGAATTAAAAGATTCCAAAAATGTTGGCGCTGTATGAAGTCCCGTGGTGACTTTTAACATGAGATTCTTTCAAGTCACGCCTGACTTACAACTACTTTCAAACAAGACCACCGTCATCTAACCTCAGTCGTGTGAATGCTTTTGTCAGACACAGTCCCTGTGCTCTCAGCTCTTATAAATTTTATCAGGACATTAATTTTATATGTTCTAGATGACACATCAATGACAAAGCGAAGAAGAAAGAGCATAGACAAACATGCAAAAATGTCATTTTATTGATTAGAGAGAAAGAAACGATATTCACTCACAGGCAGTTATACGTTTCATTGTCACGATGTAAGTCCAAACACAGAATCAAAATTCAATGCGATCTTGTAGAAAAGTTAATTCCAAATATTGTGTTTACTAAAGTTTCAAAGTAAAACTGAAAATAATGCATATGTAACAATTCCCATGAAAATAAAAATCTCTTTAAATTGTATATCCGGTAAACCCAACCCGGGGGTGGGTGAGCGAAGTGAGCAGGGAGCGGAGCCTCCTAGTTTTCTAAACATTTAAAACTTTGTAAGTTTGAGAGGGGGCGGCACGGTGGTGCAGTGGGTAGCGCTGCTGCCTCGCAGTTAGGAGACCTGGGTTCGATTCCCGGGTCCTCCCTGCGTGGAATTTGCATGTTCTCCCCATGTCTGCATGGGTTTCCTCCGGGGGCTCCGGTTTCCTTCCACAGTCCAAAGACATGCAGGTTAGGTGGATTGGCGATTCTAAATTGGCCCTAGTGTGTGCTTGGTGTGTGTGTCCTGCAGTGGGTTGGCACCCTGCCCAGGATTGTTCCCTGCCTTGTGCCCTGTGTTGGCTGGGATTGGCTCCAGCAGACCCCCGTGACCCTGTGTTCGGATTCAGCGGGTTGGAAAATGGATGGATGGATGGAAGTTTGAGAGGGTGGAAAAAGTTGTTTATCATGTAGAGGTGCCACCGATAAAATATTCTCTAATTTGAAATGCTTCCTACATTGTTTCATTATTCTGAGTGATTGAAGGACAATTGGGTTGTTAGTATATTGGTGATAACTTGTATTTACTGGCAAGGAATATAAAGATGTGTTGCAGGATTTCATTTCTATTGCAGACCATGCTAGTATATGTTCATTTGTTTGTGTCAGTGTCCAGGTATTTTATAGCTTTTATGTTTGCCGCCCAGTAATAAAACTGAAAATTGGGTAGTGCCATGCCGCCTTCTGATTCAGATTGTTGTAGCGTTGCCTTTTGAATGTGTGGATTTTTTGAATTCTAAATAAATGAGGCCTTCATCTTCTGCTGTCACCCAAATGTGAATAACAAATCAACTTGAAATTTCTTGTTAAACTTCAACAACTGATGACAACGTCCAGAAAATCCACAAAATCGTGCAAGGTGACCATCAACTATGTGTTAGGATGATTAGTGAAAAGGTTCATTTTGCATGAAAAACTTAACATGTGGAAAGTTTGTGCAAAAAATGGTTCCGCAAGTTCTCACCGTTCGTCGGAAGGAAAACTGGTGAGCGATTTGTTTGGATATTTTGCAGTGGACTGATCGACCCGATCTGGCACTGTGTGACTTCTTTTTGTTTCCAAACGTCACAAGTACGATGAAAGGAAAGCATTTTGAATCAACAGATAGTCATGAAACGAGCAGCAATGGCCGCCATGAAAGCGCTCGAGGAAGAAGACTTTAACCCTTTGCAGTCGTATTTAATTTTCAACGTCACGCTACATTAGTCGTAATTAATTATTGAAAAAACGCCAATAATTACAGCAGTTATTTTTTTCAAGCACGTAGGAATAACACAGGCCACTTTTCTCGACCAGGCGACTGTGCAAATCGGTCAGAAACTTGCAGGGCCACCAGCGGTGGCCTGACAACCTATAGCGCACTTTTTACTAAGGCCAGTTTTCTGGCCTAACGACCGCAAAGGGTTAAACGCTGCCTTGAGCAATGGAACCAGCCTCTCCAGCGGTGTGTGGATGCAGGGGGTAAGAATATTGAAGTGGAAAAGTACATTTTGTAAATCTGAAAATAATAAATATTTTACGGCATCAGTCCGGTTATTTTTTTATACATACATTTATACATATATATCTGCCTTCAACACAATCATTCCTCCAAAGCTGGTTGTAAAACTGAGCAGGTTGGGCCTGAACACCACCCTCTGCAACTGGATCCTGGACTTCTTGACAGAGAGGCCCCAGTCAGTTTGAATGGGCAGCAACACTTCCAGCATCATCACACTGAGCACTGAAACGCCGCAGGGCTGCGTGCTTAGTTCACTGCTGTTCACCCTGCTGACTCACGACTTCACAGCCACGCACAACACCAACCACATCATCAAGTTTGTGGATGATGCGACGATGCTGGGACTGATAAGCAGGGATGATGAAACAGCATACAGAGATGAGGTGGAACGGCTGTCTGCATGGTGTGAAGACAACAATCTATCTGTCAATGTCGACAAGACAAAAGAGATAATCGTGGACTTCAAAAAATCACATCCTGTCCACATCCCACTCAGCATCAACGGTTTAGATGTGAAGACTGTTAGGAGTACCAAGTTACCAAGGTATCAAGTGTGCACATAACTGAGGAACTTACATGGATGCATAACACCTCATCATTAATCAAGAAAGCCCAGCAGAGACTACACTTCCTGAGGCGGCTGAAGCAAGCAAGTCTTCCCCCTTCCATCCTCACCATGTTCTACAGAGGCACCATTGAGAGTGTTCTGACCAGCTGCATCACGGTCTGGTATGGCAAGTACAACATATCCGACCACAAGTGCCTGCAAAGGATAGTGAAGACAGCAGAGAACATTATTGGGGTGCCTCTCCCTTCACTACAGGACATATTTGACAAACGCAGTGTCCAGGACCCCTTACATCCCTCACATGGACTTTTCACACTTCTGCCATCCAAGAGAAGATACTGCATCATCAGAGCCAGATCTGCCAGGCTGCAGGAGAGTTTTTACCCCTAAGCTGTTAGACTCCTTAACACCAGGATTCCCCCTGGGACCTTCCACACGGCCTCAACCACATCTAAAAACAGAACTTTTATACATGTGAGCCACTGTCCTGCAAAGACGAGTGTGCAGGTAGAGAAGAACTTAAAATCTCATACTGACCTTTAAGTATTTTGACACTCTTGTTATCCTTCTGCTGTGAAACATTCTGACCTGTCATTGTTTACACGTCTTAAACAACTATTATCATACACTGATCATTTCTGTATTATCTATATCTATTATTTATTTATCATATTACATATCTATTGACTATATTTATGTATCTAGAATGCAAATACCATACATTGCATTAATGTTCATATTGCTAACTACACGTCAGTAGTGCTGCTACTTCTTTGTCTTGTCTTTGCACAATGTCTTGTCTTGTTTGTGTTTTAATTTTAAATTTAAATTTTAATTCTATTTTTAATTTATTATACGCACGTCATGTTGTTACACTGTGGACCCTAAGCTTCGCAATTTCGTCTATCTGTATACTTGTATATGGTTGAGATGACAATAAAGTTCACTTTGACTTTGACTAAAGTTACAAATTTAACATATGCAGAAAGTGGAGAGGCCTGGACACTTTATGTGTTGTGATGGGAGGCCGCGGCCATTACCTGGCTGGGACGCCAACTGTATGGAAGGACCCGGGGGGGGGGGGGTTGGGTTTGGGCATCAGCATGGCAATACCTTCCCTGGGATGCTAGAGGGCAGCCCCACTGGGCGGCTGTGACACCACAGATTCCCACAGGGCACACCAGCCCTGTTGGATTCCGTGGGGGCCGCCAGGGGGAGCTGCAGAGCCCTTTACTGGACTTCCACCACACCTGAGAGAGATTCCAGGTAATTCTAATGAGCCACCTGGAGCACTCCCAGAAGTAGTATAAAAGGAGCCGCCTCACTCCATTTGAGAGTCGGGAGGAGGAAGACGAGGCTTGATGGGAGAGGAGTGAAGGCAGCAGAGGAAGAGAAGAAGGGACTGTGTTTTGCTATTGGTGCTGTGAGTGTGGGGAACGGTGGAAAGTGTTTCCCACACGGAAAAGAAAATAAACGTGTGTGCTGGACAGTAATTGTGTCTGCCTGTCTGTGTCGGGAAGGGTGGCCGGTACGCCTCCTGGTGGTCAACAGTCTCCACTATGAAGACGCCAGATCACCTCAGCAGCACGTCTCTATGGATTTGGGAGGAAAACTGCACTGCAAAAAATGGATATGCAAAAACTAGACAAAAAAAAAAAACTTTAAATGGGAGTTGTGCTTTTATTTAGCAAAAAATCTGCTAATGGGGTAAGCAACATTTACTTGACATGATAATTAATTGTAAATACACATTTTATGATGAGTCAATAATTTTTACAATAAGAAAAACAAAATTTAATGTCATGATATAAATACTTTTCACTTGCTTAGATTTCATTTTTTTCCAGTGTGGAATGTCAGGAAGTAAAAGCACATAAACACGGGGAGAACAAGCAAACTCCACAAGAGCAACGACCTGACACAACCCAAGCCCAAGAAGAAGTGGCAGAAGCAGTGCACTCCTGACAGCTGCAGCAACTCCCATAAATCAGACTCCCTCTGCTGAGGCACAAGCTTTGTGTTCATAACACAGTGATGTGTGCCTGGCGAGAACACAACAGAGTCTTAGTTTGGCAACAAACCAGTCAAAACAGCGGGTGCTGGCAAAAAGAACTCGTCTACTAAGTGTGCCTGACACTTGGCGCAGCTGACCGCTTTACACCTGATTTTTTATTTTTGACCAACACATGATAGCAGGGCCAATTTGCTAAATGAGTAATATTTACAGTGTCACTCACATAGCTTTAGCCCGGGGCCTGCTCTTCATCAAGGGTTTCATAAATACTGGATGTCATCACATATTGTTAGGAAATAAAATGTCACTTGGATGTGAAACGTGCAAGTAAACAGAAACCCTTTAGAAAGACCCCAGCTGCAGGTAGTGCTCCGAGGCGATCCCCCAGACTGACGACTCACCTTCCTGCACTTCTGTTAGTCCCCTTTTCATTTATGACATGTGCTTTCACCCTTTTTTGTGTCCTTCGAATCTCATCCTTCTGATTTTTGTATTATTTGTTTTAATTACAGACCACTGTAGGCTGCGTTTAACACATCTAGGACTGGCACCAGTCTGGTGTTCAGTACTATCACCGAAAATATCAGAAGGTTTAAAATAGATGGATGTTTCATGTAATGGACCTCCTTGACATTTGTGGATGAATCCTCACAGAGCAGGCAAAGGGAAGTGGTTGTAGAAGTCAGCTAGATAGATAGATAGATAGATAGATAGATAGAAAACAGCACTACAACTATATAGATGTTAAAGGCACTATATCATATAAAGGTATTGATAACAAGAGGCACACTCTAATAGGTAGATTACAAAACTATTCTATGACAGAAAATCAGATGGACACGGAGGATATTTTATAATAGTTAGAATAGGCACCATTTAATAGATGTATTGATAGATAGGAAAGGCACTAAAAATGGACCAATATGGAAGGCACTATATGATGTACATACTGCCCAAAATGTAACCACCCTGATGTAAATATGTATAAAAGGTAAGTCGTGTCCAACTGAAACAACCAGCAGTAACATTTATTCCTCTAATTTGGTATTTTCTGTTGTTCATAAGCTGTTGCATCTTATGGTACCTTAAAAATCATAGCAAATCACACTTGTGCAGAATTTGTCCTATTGAGTGGTGCACAACTTCAGACAGTCACTTCATGACAAATCAGGGAAAGTTAACAGCAGTCTTAGCTGAAGATCTGAACACAAAGACTACTTAGAAAGTTTCCACACCTATGAAAAGCCATTCCATCGATCTGGGGGTAGGCTTTGTCTTTCCATGTTACATTCTAAAGAAAGCACTGATGTAGTGTTTTAGCATAGATAGATAGATAGATAGATAGAAAAGGCTCTATATGATAGATAGATAGATAGATAGATAGATAGATAGATAGATAGATAGATAGATAGATAGATAGATAGATAGATAGATAGATAGATAGATAGATAGATAGATAGATAGTGTCACAAACTTGACACAGAGTCATAGAAAGGTTTGGGGCAGCCACCTGCAAAAGTCGTTTTAAATGAATACGGCACTGATGTGCACACAACCGAGTCCAAAACAGAACTGAGGGAATAGGGAAAAGGTGCAGCCTTTTAAAGGGGAAGACAGGAAGCGAGATCATAGGGGTCGGGCTCATGAAGGTCTTCAGCCATTGGTTCGAGCCTGGACGTGACATCAAAGGGGCCGGGGCCGGCAAGGTCTCCTTCCACAGGCTTGGTCCTGGAAGTGACGCTAAGAGAGCCAGGTGGAATCTCCCGTGAATGGTCTACAGAAAAGGGAGAAAAAGAGTCAGTGCACTCTGCCACATCCCGGCATGCCTCGGAACTGCCCTTACTCAAGCCCTTTAGCTGCCTCCCATGCGCACGTGTGTGACAATAGATAGATAGATAGATAGATAGATAGATAGATAGATAGATAGATAGATAGATAGATAGATAGATAGATAGATAGATAGATAGATAGATAGATAGATAGATAGGTCGATCAATGGCACTACAGTATATAACACAAATCCATGTTCTACTGTAGTTACTGCACTGTACCATATATTCCACTATTCTGTTTCAACTAAAAGACTTCCAGAACCAGTACAACAGGCACAACAATTACAATGATATTCATTTCAGTTGCCTTCAAAGTTCCTTGAGATGTTGTGCATCACACAAAGGTTTTAAAATTATTCGACTTTAATATTCTACATTTTGATTTTATAGATATCAACATACTTTGCTATTGACTCCACGGCTGGTCCTGCCTTGTGCCCAGTGTGCCACAACTTATTGCCTTCTTTAGCTCTTATTGGAATGGGCAGGTTTGTAAAATCCAATGACAGCATTGCCAGTCTGAACTCGCCATGTTCGTACGTCTAGCAGGATGTCTATGCACTTTATCTTGTTTTTGGTTTTCAAAGGGCTTTTGCAAACATGAGATACATATTGATTGATTTGCTTAGCTTTTATAGCTTCCTTTATGTTCCATTTGCAGGACTTAAAGAAACATCAGGGCTGGAGGTCACCCTTGAGGCTGCTCTTGCACATGGCCGCGGCAACTCCTTTTTTGTAGCTTTGTTTGGCCCAGGAAGCCAACTTCAAAGTGCGGAGGCTGAGCTAATTTTATCCCTCACGGTCTGTGAAGTTGTCTTTCAAGTGGCATTCAATTTGTACCGGTCTTGGCTTTTCAAAGCCTTTTCAACAGGTTTAAAAAAAAAAGAGAAGGTCCTTTTATAACTTGAACAATAAATAGAAGATGGCATCATGAAGCCTCTGGGGGATTTTAAAAACTCAGATGTTAACTTTAGAAATCCTTGTTAGCTTTCTGGACTTTTTAAACAGTACATAACATGACAACATTGTTTAACCCACTTAATCCTGGCAGCTTCTGGCACAACTAAACCCTGGATGGGGGTGCCAATCCATCACAGGGCAGTTTGGAGTCCTCACCCTAACACACACACCTCTTTAGGTTGGAAGCCAGAGAAGCTGATGAAAAACTCACACAGGCACCGAGAGAGACAGGGTGGGAGTTTGAGGGGGCTGTGCTAACCACTGTGCCACCCTGACCTCACTGAGCCTCTGAGTCGCAGGTTTCATAATACAGAATGAAAAATGCAGCGGTCTACCTCAGGGTCACCACTTGGGGGCACTTATTGGGGGCTTAGCGCCAGCTCCGTGATTTCCCCTTGGAGTGTTCTCAGCCATTATTAAAATGGTCGGTGGGAGAAACCAGGGCAGGACTATAGACTATCAGGGGCTACACACCTGAGATTGGAAGCCACCTATTAATTATATTGCTGCTCTAACTGGTCTTTTAAAGTTTATAGAACGTAAAATTCATCTTGTCCCATATACAAATTAATATTTAAATGAATAAGATGTTTGTTGGTTACTCGGTGATTACTGAGCAGAATTAAATGAATTCTGAGTAATTTTGAGGGATGTTATTTTCAATAGTTTTTTTAGACATCGTAATGACGTGTACCATAAAATCATCATACAGTGGATTCAGTGACGTGCGGTGAGGTTCATGGCTGGTGACTCCTTCAGAGTCAGATTTACAAACCAAAGAGTCGCTTATTCACTATTCAACTGGCAGCCTGCACATTGACTACTGGTTATGTTTCATATCTCATCAGCATTCTTTACACACACACAGACAGGTGAGACGCATATTTGGCTAAGAAAGAACGTTACGTTTATAGTGGCGAGAGAGAGCAGAGAGAGAGCGCATTTGCTCCTCACCGTCCGTGTGTTCAAAATTTGCCATTGCAATTCCACAAATCATATTCATTCAATATAAATTAAAGTATAGAGTGGTGTACAGAAAAAACGGATTTCAATTTTGACCTTAATTGAAATATTTAGTTGTTTTCAAAAGCTTGTAATTCTGATGCTTTAATCAATTTTAATACAGACTGTTCAACAAAAATGATAAAATGAAAAACAAAAGAATATTTTATTACAGGTGAAAATTTAGTTTTTAAATACTGTATTGGATTTCTTTATTTCTTAGTCTGATCCCATTTTTTTTTAATAAAACTGAAAACCGTCGATGGTCTTACCTTTATTTGTAAATGAAGTCCATGCGCCTATCCTTCTCCACAAAAATCTCCTTCACTTTCTTGTAAAAGTCCTCCTTATTTTCCTTTTGTTTTAAAAATCTTAATTGTAAGAACAAAAAATAAAAATAAATGGCCCGCTGCAGTGCACTTGACTTTCTGATATTGCTAACTTATTGGCGCCTCTGCGTAGAAGAACAGCAGCAACGGGCACCTGTTGGGCTCACATGCGCCCCCTTGTGCCTTTTCACTGCAGATCAGCAAGACTAAATATGTCACACACATTCATTAAAGATATTAGCCAGACTGTGGAAAGTCAGGGTGTATAATAAACGTGTCTGCAAATATTAGATTGGTGACATACAGAGAGACAGTGACAGTCACGTGCCAATTGAATACATCAACGCCATGTGTGAGGGAGAGTGCAGTCCGAGGGGAGGTGAGGTGAGGCTCGTCGCTGCCACACCTCGCGTTTCTCCATTGTATTTGAACAGGAAATGCGCCAAGTCAGCAATTTTGACTATAAAAATGATCACAATTATTGGAATCATATAAAAAGCAAATGTATAGCACATACCAGTGGAAACATTTATTTTAGGTTATCATTATTAGTTTTTTTACTTTTCACTGCGTCCCCTGACCGCATGTCCCTGAGTGGATTAGGAAAGTATTCAGATCCCTTACTCTGCAGACTTTATAGTGTTGTAGATTTAATATTAAATGGATACATTTGCCATTTTTGCTCATCAATCATCACTCAATAACTTATAATGACAGAGTAAACACCCACCTTCAGAAAGGTTTGCAAATGTATTAAAAGTCAAATTCAATAATCCAATCCTCAAGACAGAACGAGAAAAAAAAAGAAAAAGCTATATTTACAAAGTCAAAAATCACAAAGCAATTCTCAGTGCCATTCTGCAGAGGGGGCGGCACAGTGGGTAGCGTTGCTGCCTCGCAGTTAGGAGACCTGGGTTTGCTTCCCGGGTCCTCCCTGCATGGAGTTTGCATGTGTCTGTGTAGGTTTCCTCCTACAGTCCAAAGACATGCAGGTTAGGTGCATTGGCGATCCTAAATTGTCGTGGGTGTACATGTGTGTGTGTCCTGCGGTGGGTTGGCACCCTGCCTGGGGTTTGTTTCCTGCCTTGAGCCCTGTGTTGGCTGGGATTGGCTCCAGCAGACCCCTGTGACCCTGTAGTTAGGATATAGCGGGTTGGATAATCAGAGGGTGGTCCTCCAGCCGATACATTATGGAGACCCCGCCCCCTGAGCGTCTACACAAAGGGGGCATAACTAAATACTTCAATGCATAACCAGAAAACAAAACCATTTGCACGTTGACTGCCAGAGTGACAACAGATAAATTTGTTCTTGACGATATTGTAAAATCAGGGTGTTATTTTAACATACTAATAAAATGTAATTTGTTAATGAACAACAATGTTATTTTTTTTATTCAAATTAGAGGCACAAGGAACAGAAAATTGTCCCAATTTGAAGTTGGCAGTTATGTTATGTCAGTTTCTAACTCACTTAATCAGAGCTGGGTCACGACTGGGGGGCTGGAGCCTATCCCACCCAGCATAGGGCACAAGGCAGGAACAAACCCTGGATTGGGTGCCAGTCAATCACAGGGCAAACACACACACACATCAAAACACACACAATTTAACATCACCAATTCACCTAATCTTCATGTCTTTGAGCTAAACAAACTCATGCAGCAATGGAAAAAACATGCAGACTCCACACAGGGAGGACCTGGGATGTGAACCCTAGTCTCCTTATTGCTAGGCAGAAGCAATACCATTGTGTCACCATAGTTGGCAGTTAATGTGTTAAAAATACAAAACAAATGGCATCACATGACATACAAGAGGACCAGCTTAATAAAAGCTTAATTGTCTGCATGTCTGTGTATTTTTGTGTCTGTCTGGTTGCTATGTTTCTGTCATTCCCAAAAATGGCAGATTTTAAACATTTCTAACAATAAAATGCTTTGCTTTTAGATAGATAGATAGATAGATAGATAGATAGATAGATAGATAGATAGATAGATAGATAGATAGATAGATAGATAGATAGATAGATAGATAGATAGATAGATAGATAGATAGATAGATAGATAGATAGATAGATACTTTATTAATCCCAAGGGGAAATTTACATACTCCAGCAGCAGCATACTGATAAAAAACAATATTAAATTAAAGAGTAATAAAAATGCAGGTAAAAACAGACAATAACTTTGAATAATGTTAACGTTAACCACCCCCCCAACCCGGGGGGAATTGAAGAGTCACATAGTTTGGGGGAGGAACGATCTCCTCAATCTGTCAGTGGAGCAGGACGGTGACAGCAGTCTGTCGCTGAAGCTGCTCCTCTGTCTGGAGATGATACTGTTCAGTGGATGTAGTGGATTCTCCATGATTGACAGGAGTCTGCTTAGTGTCCATCGCTCTGCCACAGATGTCAAACTGTCCAGCTCCATGCCAACAATAGAGCCTGCCTTCCTCACCAGTTTGTCCAGGCGTGAGGCGTCCTTCTTCTTAATGCTGCCTCCCCAGCACACCACCGCGTAGAAGAAGGCGCTCGCCACAACCATCTGATAGAACATCTACAGCATCTTATTGCAGATGTTGAAGGACGCCAGCCTTCTAAGGAAGTATAGTCGGCTCTGTCCTTTCTTACACAGAGCATCAGTATTGGCGGTCCAGTCCAGTTTATCATCCAGCTGCACTCCCAGGTATTTATAGGCTAATACAGTGGAGCACTTTAAAAAACTACTGAAAACACATTACTTTAACATGGCCTTCTCATAACTTCACTGTAATTTAATCCTGACACTCTGTATATCCAATTCATTATAACTACTATTCATTCAAAATTTGTACTAACCCCTACTCTCTCTTCTGTTTTCTTTTCCGGTGTCCTATTGGTGGTGGCTTGTGCCACCACCATCTACCCAAAGCACCATGATGTTCCAACAATGATGGATGGATTAAAAGCCAGAAGTCTGTATAACCATCAGCATCAAGTGACTCCGTGAGAACCCTAACTACAAAGAGGACTATTTCATTTATGTTAGGTAGAATGCCCAAAGGGGACTGGGCGGTCTCGTGGCCTGGAACCCCTACAGATTTTATTTTTTTCTCCAGCCTTCTGGAGTTTTTTTTTGTTTTTTCTGTCCACCCTGGCCATCGGACCTTACTCCTTTCTATGTTAACTAATGTTGTCTTATTTTAATTTCTTACTTTGTCTTTTATTCTTCTTTTCTTCATTATGTAAAGCACTTTGAGCTACTTTTTGTATGAAAATGTGCTATATAAATAAATGTTGTTGTTGTTGTTGTTGTATAGGTCAGCACCCTCTGCACACGGTCACCTCTGATGATCACGGGGTCCATGAGGGGTCTGGGCCTCCTAAAATCAACCACCAGTTCCTTTGCTGGTGTTCAGGTGTAGGTGGTTTGAGTCGCACCATTTAACAAAGTCCTTGATGAGGTTCCTATACTCCTCCTCCTGCCCACTCCTGATGCAGCCCATGATAGCAGTGTCGTCAGTGAACTTTTGCACGTGGCAGGACACCAAGTTGTATTGGAAGTCCGATGTATATAGGCTGAACAGGACCAGAGAAATTACAGTCCCCTGTGGCGCTCCTGTGCTACTGACCACAATGTCAGACGTGCAGTTCCCAAGGCGCACATACTGAGGTCTGTCTTTAAGATAGTCCACGATCCATGCCACCACGTTTGAATTTACTCCCATCTCTGGCAGCTTGTCCCTAAGGAGCAGAGGTTGGATGGTGTTGAAGGTGCTAGAGAAGTCTAGAAACATAATTCTTACAGCACCACTGCCTCTGTCCAAGTGGGAGAGGGATCGGTGTAGCATGTAGATGATGGCATCCTCCGCTCCCACCTTCTCCTGATATGCGAACTGCAGAGGGTCGAGGGTGTGGCGGACCTGTGGCCTCAGGTGGTGAAGCAGCAGCCTCGCCATGGTCTTCATCACATGTGACGTCAGAGCAACAGGCCGAAAGTCATTCAGCTCACTAGGACGTGATACCTTTGGGACGGGGGTGATACAAGATGTTTTCCAAAGCCTTTCATGGAGTACTAAAATGTATTTCATATGTCATTCCAACATATGGTGCATCACAGACCTTTGTAGAAATGCATTTTAAAACTACAAATGTTTGTGAAGTGCCATCTGTTGGAATGACATATGAAATACATTTTAGTACTACATGAATTACAAAAATACATTTCAATTGATGGTGCACTGCAAATGTTACCACTGAGGTCTACGTTTGATTATTTAAATTAAAACCCATTTTCAACGAGTATCACAGCTAGTAATCAATTACATTTTATCTTTTTTAACCTGCAATTTTTTGGTAAAATTCAAGAAAAAGGCAGTTTTTCAGCAGTTAAATGATTACCTGAATGAACACTCTATTCTTGGTAAGTTTTGGTTAGGATTTAGAACAAATCATAGTGCAGAATGTGCAGCGGTTAAAGTGCTGAATGACCTACAGGAATATGTGGACAGAGGCCATTTATCTGGTCTTGTTCTGTTAGGACTGAGAGTAGCATTTGACAAACTCAGACCATAGAATTTTCAAAAAACTCCTTTAACAATGGATAGGCCTCTCACGCAGTATCTTAAATTAGTTTCAGACTAATTGAACAGGCAGAAAATTCTTTGTTAGTTGTGATGATTGTAGTCCGTGTTTTTTTATATGGCGTACTACAAGTATCTGTACTGTACTAGACCCGCTACTTTTTTCAATCTTTGTGTTCCTGTTTGACCAGATCATCTCAAAACACAAGATGAACTAACACAGTTACACAAATGACATGCAGCTGTACTTATGTGTATATCTGATAAATCTACTTCTCTGGGCTCTCTGTTTTACTTGCATTTTGGAATTAAGGAAAAAAGTAAAACATTTGTTGTTGATCTTCTTCTTCTTCTTCTTTCGGCTGCTCCTGTTAGGGGTCGCCACAGTGGATCGTCCTCTTCCATATCTTTCTGTCCTCTGCATCTTGTTCTGTCACACCCATCACCTGCATGTCCTCTCTCACCACATCCATAAACCTTCTCTTAGGCCTTCCTCTTTTCCTCTTCCCTGGCAGCTCTATCCTTAACATCCTTCTCCCAATATACCCAGCATCTCTCCTCTGCACATGTCCAAACCAATACAATCTCGCCTCTCTGACTTTGTCTCCTAAAGGTCCAACTTGAGCTGACCCTCTAATGTCCTCATTTCTAATCCTGTCCATCCTCGTCACACCCAATGCAAATCTTAGCATCTTTAACTCTGTCACCTCCAGCTCTGTCTCCAGCTTTCTGGTCAGTGCCGCCGTCTCCAGCCCATATAACATAGCTGGTCTCACTACCATACTGTAGACCTTCCCTTTCACTCTTGCTGATACCCATCTGTCACAAATTTGTTGTTGATTAAAATGGAAATAATTAGGGTATTAGAAATACAGTTCACCTTGAACTTTGTTGTAATGTTGACTCGGATTTCCTGTTTTTATTTTTATGATCTTCTAATTCTGAGTAATTTTCTTCGTCTATTATGAGTCTAAGATATTTCTCGCTCTTTTGAAAACGTCTCTTTTCCTTACTTTAAAAACCTTACTGTCTTTTTGAGTCGGTCAGAAACAGTATAGATGGCCGATCAGAATATTCTGACCAACATTATTGATCTGTTAGGAGTCTGAGATTGTTATTTTAACAAGGTCTCTTCTCCTGGTCCTTCCTTGGAACCAGCAATGCAATTTGCCAGCAAGCCACAGCCAAGTATCTTCAGCAACGTACATTCATGGAACACCGCAACTAGCTATAGCCGGTTCCCAGTGCAATTTGCCAGCTGATCAGTCCATGGTGTACATTCGTTGAGCAGCCAGCTCATGACCACTGCGGCCCCCTAGCGAATCAGCATCACTGTCCCTGGCATTCATCCGCTGCACTAGACTAGCCTGCCAGCGTCAGCGTCGCCCTCTGTGTGCTTATGTGCAGCCAGTTCAAGTGCAGTTGGCTCGGTGATTTACTGAATTTCATCAATGGCATCAGTCGCACCTTGTACATATAATAATAGATTGTTGCAGTAGTTTTTTTTTATAGTTTTTCAGTTCATTGACAGTGTGTTAATTGATCAGTGTTGCAGTAATTGTAATGCTCTTTGCATGAAATAAATATGTGTGCCATTAAAATTTCACTTTTTCTTGGTTAATTGTGACATTTCCTAAAAAGTGCAGCAAAAACGTATTTGGCGTCCAGGGGTGCATTAACCCCCAAGTATATGGCAGTTTAAGGGTTAAAAACCAACCATCCATCCATCCACCCATCTATCCATTATCTACCGTTTATCCAAGGTCGAGTTGCAGGGGCAGCAGCCTAAGCAGGGAAGCCCAGACCTACCTCTTCCCGGCCACCTCCTCTAGTTCCAATGGGAGGACCCCAAGGCATTCCAGGGCCAGCCGGGAGATATAATCCCTCCAGTGTGTCCTGGGTCTTCCCAGTGGCCTTCTCCCATTCGGACATGCCTGGAACAACCCCCTAGGGAGGCGTCCAGGGGGCATCCTGACCAGATTCCTGAACCACCTCAACTGACTACTCTCAATGCGGAGGAGCAGCAACTCTACTCCGAGTCTCTCCCGGATAACTGAACTCCTCACCCTATCTCTAAGGGAAAGTCCAGCCACCCTGCGGAGAAAACTCATTTCGGCCGATTGTATCCGCGATCTTGCTCTTTCGCTCACTACCCAGAGTTCGTGGCCATAGGTGAGGGTAGGAATGTAGATCGACTGGTAAATCGACAGCCTCGCATTTTGGCTCAGCTCTCTCTTCACCACAATGGACTGTTGCAGAGCCCACATTACTGCGGATGCCGCAGCGATCCGTCTGTCAACCTCCTGCTCCATTTTTCCCTCACTTGTGAACAAGACCCCGAGATACTTGAACTCCTCCACCTGAGGCAGTAATGTGTTGCCAACCCAGAGAGAGCATTCCACCCTTTTCCGGCTGAGAACCATGGTCTCAGATTTAGAGGTGCTGACTCTCATCCCCACCGCTTCACACTCGGCTGCAAACCACTCCAGTGAGAGCTGGAGGTCACTGTCCATTGAAGCCAACAGAACCACGTCATCTGCAAATAGCAGAGACGAGATTCTGAGGTCACCAAACCAGACCCTCTCCGCTCCTTGGCTGCGCCTAGAAATTCTGTCCATATAACTTATGAACAGAATCGGTGACAAAGGGCAGCCCCAGCGGAGTCCAACCTCAACAGGAAACGAGTCCAACTTATTGTGGACCAAGTTAAGCTCCTGCTCCTCCTGTACAGGGACTGAATGATTTGTAACAACAAGCCTTGTACCCTGTACTCTCGGAGCACACCTCACAGGATGCTTCGAGGGACACAGTTGAATGCCTTCTCCAAATCCACAAAACACATGTGGACTGGTTGGGCAAACTCCCATGCCCCCTCCAGGATCCTGGCCAGGGTGTAGAGCTGGTCCAGTGTTCCACGGCCGGGGCGGAATCCACATTGTTCCTCTTGAATCCGAGATTCAACTATCAACCGAACTCTCTTCTCCAGCACCCCTGAATAGACCTTACCAGGGAGGCTGAGGAGTGTGATCCCAATATAGTTGGAACACATCCACCGGTCACCCTTCTTAAAAAGGGGGACCATCACCCCAGTTTGCCAATCCAGAGGCACTGCCCCCGATGTCCATGTGATGCTGCAGAGACGTGTCAACCAGGACAGCCCCACAACATCCAGAGCCTTGAAGAACCCAGGGTGGACCACCCCAGGGGCCCCGCCACCTCGGAGCATTTTAACTACCTTGGCGACCTCAGCCCCTGATATGGACGGCCCCCCCCCCCCCCCCACCGGAGTCCTCCAGCTCTGCTTCCTCTAAGGAAGACATGCTGGTGGGATTGAGAAGATCCTTGAAGTATTCCTTCCCCCGGTCAATAACGTCTACAGTTGAAGTCTGCAGGGCCCCATCTCCACTGTACACAGTGTTGGTGGAGCACCGCTCTCCCCTCCTGAGGCGCTTGATGGTTTGCCAGAACCCTCTCGGTGCCGACGGAAAGTCATTTTCCATGGCTTCCCCAAACTCCTCCCATGCCCGAGTTTTTCCCTCTGTGACAGCTAATGCCGCCACACGCTTGGCCCGCCCATACCCCTCAGCTGCCTCTGGAGTCCCACTGGTCAACCACACCTGATAGGACTCTTTCTTCAGCTTGACGGCCTCTCGAACCTTAGGTGTCCACCACCGGGTTCGTGGATTGCCGCCACGAGAGGCACCGACATTAAAAACCTTACTGTCTCTTTGAGTCGCCCCGAGTCTGTATAGATGGCTGATCTGCTTATTCTGACTAACATTATTGATCTATTATGAGTTTGAGATATTTTTCGTTATTTTGACTACGCCTCTCCTCCTGGTCCTTTCTATTAAAATCCTTAACATCTTTTTGACTTGGTCAGAGACAGTATAGGCGGACATTCTGCTTATTCTGACTAACATTACTGATCTTTAATGAGTGTGAGTATGTTTCCATGGAGGTTTTGGCCGTAGATGCTCTGGTGTGCACCACTTGTTCCATCATCAACAGCCATGATATAAACGTTGATATGCCTACCTACGCATTATCCAGGAATTGGATTAAACTCTGTGCAATAACAAACTTTTTGAGTGTGTTATTCTTGGTGTATCTGACTTCCAATCTTGACCAGTATTTTAGGCTTGACGAAACATTTTGAATAGACTGTAGGTTACAAATTCAGCACTTTATTTTGACACCTGCTCCTTACTCTTAAAAACCTTATGGTCTCCTTGAGTTGTTCAGAAACACCATAGATGGCCGGAGCCAATCACCTTTCATGGCACATGGCTATGTGTGATGCCAAGATGGCAGCATATTGTTACTAGAGTCAAAGGTTTGAGCTAAAACTTAAAAAAAAATGATTCCCATAATAGTTACCATATATACTTGCAAATAAGTCGGGTCTTGAAACCCGAAAAATTGATCATAAAATCACACCCCGTTCAAAAATGCGGCCCTTTGTTTTGTTTTTTTTATATCTTCTTGCTTCCTCCAATCTCACATCAGTTTCTCAGACACAGCAAATTTTGTTGCAGCAGTGCAGTTACCAAGTTCTTTTGCCACTTCAACGACTTTTAATTTAAAACCAGCTCCATATTTTCTTCTGATCGAACGCTCCATCATAGATAAGGGATGCTCTTACGATAAAGGTGTATGAGGACGTGAGATACAAAAAAACACAAAACAGTGCAAACGTCGCTTCGGAATAGTTTGAGTATTACCATGTGGTCACGTGGGCACAATACATAGAAAATAAGGCCGTGTGCTCCGTGGTTACTCTCTCAGGTGGGCCTTAGCATATCGTAATCTCTTAGACCAATAGCAGGAGTTTTCCGCATTCGACTTATATGACCGACATTATAAAATACCAGAAATTATACGGTAAAATCAAGCCCCAACTTATCCGCGGGAGAACTTATCCACGAGTATATGTGATAAGTAGAATAAAAATAATAGGCAGCCATTGTTTTTCTTGTTCCTCAACTGGTTTGGACATGGTGAAGTATTGAAGGTTGATAATCGGTCTTTAGTGTGACTGCCTGTTTTCTGACGTCTCTGTATTCTTCAGACCGTCCCCCTGGTTTGCCCTTCTTTTTTAGCTTAATTTTCTGATCTAAAAAATGCTTAATTACAGTCCTCAGAGTCAGAATATCCACTGTGCTCAAAACGAGACTTTTTCTTTGTCGACCATTAGCCATTTAACTCATTTACATCTCTGCTGGTGCGAATTCTGATGTCACAGTTACAGGCTCAATTCCCTCTGTCCAGCCTTTGTTTTGTTTTTCTTGTGCCCTCGATCACTTTCACGTGTTTTTTTTTCCAAGTATGGCTATCTGATAACCTTTCTCGGGTTGTTTTGATTTGTCTCATGGTACAACTATTGCCCATGTTTTGACTTCATCTTATTATTGTCATTTTTAGCTTGACCTGTTCTTCAACCCTGAACCATATCTCTGTGTTCTCCAGCTGCCTATCTCACATTACAGAATTTAAAATAAAACAACAACACGAGAAACTCTCCCAGATGCTCAGCTAATGAGAAAGGGTGAGTACCCAGAAAGAGGAGCCAGAAAAAATACTGAACACTACACCTTATTTTCAACTTCATTTTGTTGCTAGTGATAGTATAACTTTTGAGCAAAATGACACGTTCTAACTGCTTAATCCAGTTTTGAGTTGTAACAGTCCAAAGCCTAACCTGGCACCATTGGGCACCAGCTAAGGAGTATCTGGGTGAGATTTTGGAAAGAACTTAGCAATACGCTAAACAAATGAGCCTGGTGGACTGAATTGATCTCCTCTCTTTTATCAAGTTTCTAATGACCTTATGTTCTAGCTCTTAATAAGCCCACTCATGCACACACCTATTTGGGCTAACATAGAGTCACCCACTAATTGGAATATGAGGTACTCTAAATTGAGTATGGGTCTATGTGAGTATGTCCTGTGATGGACTGGCAGCCCATTTAGTATGATTTCCCACTTTGTGCCCACCGCTTTTAGGACTGCCTCTGTTTCCCTTTTTCAGACCATTCTCTGTAAACCCTAAAGATGATTGTGTGTGAAAATACCAGGCGATCAGCAGTTTCTGGAATACTCAGACCAGCCCGGCTGGTACCAACAACCATGTCACATTCAAAGTCACTTAAATGTCACCGTTCTTCCCCATTCTGAACTTCAGCAGGTCGTCTTGACAATGTGTACATTCTGAAATGCTGCCATGTGATTGGCTGATTATATATTTGTTTTAACAAGCAGTTGAGCAGGTGTACCTAATAAAGTGGGTGGTGAGTGTAGGTTATGGTCGACCGAGGGAATAACAGGCTCAAATGAAAATAAATTTTGGGACACCAACCCGGCCATCCCCATTTATATATACTGTATAATTCACTAAGCCGCCAACAAGTAGCCACCCATGGAAAGCATGCAAGACAGCCACGCCCACCAACTCTAAGACCATTGGATACGACGACAGCTTGCAGAGCCACACCCACCAACTCGGACGCAGCAACTCACAACACTGGGCATCATTCACGTTCGTCTCTGCTAGACTCCACATGCACCTCTGAGCCACGTTGACTTTTCATTAGTCAGCCTCAGTGGTACCTTGGTTCACACAGAGGCAGCGCGAGAGAGAGCCGCGCACACACACAGGCAGCGCCAGAGAGAGACAGATGCGCACACACAGGCAGCGCCAGAGAGAGCCACGCACACACACAGGCAGCGCCAGAGAGAGACAGATGCGCACACACAGGCAGCCGAGAGAGAGCCGCGCACACACACAGGCAGCCCGAGAGAGAGGGGGCTGGACTCATAAGGTAGGAAGGCAGTTAAAGAATGCACTGGGCTTGATTTTGTTTTCACTTCTGTTTACAGCGATCGGTTTGTAGCGTGCATTGTTGCAATGTTACTTTTCTTGGTGGTTTATTAAATTACGCATTTTTTCAAATGTTCATTTTTTCCCTGTGCTTAAAACTCATTAAAAAAAAAAAGTGTTTTTAGCCAGCGGTTGGTAGCGCTATAGCGCAAACTATTGCAATGTTAGTTTTCTCTGTTGTTCAAGGTTTTCTCAGTGTTATTCAATGTTTTTACATTTAGTTTACTATTACGCTGTGCATTCTATGGTTTAATTAACTATATTTGTGCTTAAAAACTTAAAATATATATTTACATACAGTTTGTACAGTCTGGAACTGATTAATTGTACAGTGATCCCTCGCTATATCGCGCTTCGCCTTTCGCGGCTTCACTCTATCTCGGATTTTATATGTAAGCATATTTAAATATATATCGCGGATTTTTTGCTGGTTCGCGGATTTCTGAGGACAATGGGTCTTTTAATTTCTGGTACATGCTTCCTCAGTTGGTTTGCCCAGTTGATTTCATACAAGGGACGCTATTGGCAGATGGCTGAGAAGCTACCCAACTTACTTTTGTTTCTCTCTCTCTCTCTCTCTTGTGCTGACTTTCTCTGATCCTGATGTAGGGGGTGTGAGCAGGGGGGCTGTTCGCACACCTAGACGATACGGACGCTCATCTAAAAATGCTGAAAGAGTTGCTACCTTCTGTGTGCAGCTGCTTCTTGAAGCGACATGCTGCACGGTGCTTCGCATGCTTAAAAGCTCAAAGGGCACGTATTGATTTTTGCATGTTTGTTTTCCTCTGTCTCTCTCTGTCTCTCTCTCTCTCTCTCTCTCTCCCTGCTCCTGACGGAGGGGGTGTGAGCGGCCGCCTTCAACAGTTTTGTGCCGCGGTGCTTCGCTTACTTAAAAGCCAAACAGCCCTATTGATTTGTTTGGTTTTCTCTCACTTTCTGACATTCAGTGCTCCTGACGCGCACTCCTTTGAAGAGGAAGATATGTTTGCATTCTTTTAATTGTGAGACAGAACTGTCATCTCTGTCTTGTCATGGAGCACAGTTTAAACTTTTGAAAAAGAGACAAATTTTTGTTTGCAGTGTTTGAATAACGTTCCTGTCTCTCTACAACCTCCTGTGTTTCTGCGCAAATCTGTGACCCAAGCATGACAATATAAAAATAACCATATAAACATATGGTTTCTACTTCGCGGATTTTCTTATTTCGCGGGTGGCTCTGGAACGCAACCCCCGCGATGGAGGAGGGATTACTGTATTTACATACAATCCTATGGGAGAAATTGCTTCAGTTCACGACCAAATCGGTTTACAACCAGAGTTTTGGAACAAATTATGGTCGTGAACCAAGGTTCCACTGTATTCTTTTCGATTATGACGCACGACCGCGTCCACCATTGCAAACTGTTTTACACGCCATGGTCTTAGAGTTGATGGGCGGGTCTCCGTGAGGTTCTCTTGCGAGCGGGCACATGACCAGGCGGTGTGTATGCTTTGAGAACGAGGGTGGATGCGGCAGGACTATCTAAGAAGAGGCATGTTTGTCACGGATGTGAATCGCTGTATGCGGTGTGTAAAACAGTTTCTGAGGGGTATCCCATGGTCTTAGAGTTGGTGGGTGGGTCTCTGTCAGTTTCTCTTGCGACCGGGCACATGACCAGGCAGTGTGTATGCTTCGAGAGCGAGGGTGGATGCGCCAGCACCATCTAAGAAGAATCATATTTGTCGCGGATGTGAATCGCTGTATGCAGCGTGTAAAACAATTTGTTTGTCGTGGATGTGAATCGCTGTATGCAGCTTGCAAAACAGTTTGCGAGGGGTATTTCATGGTCTTAGCAGTGTCTATACTTCGATGTGAATCGCTGTATGCAGCGTGTAAAACGCTGTATTGTATGTTGCCCTCTCCAGAGTTACATCTTTTCTTTCACCTACAGTCGTATCCTCAAAACCAACCCCATTTGGACAACTGTGTCGTTCAGGAAGTGTTCACCCATCAATGCATAATTATGCGGCGTATGCTACACCGCAGGTTGGCTAGTTTACCTATAAGTCCAAACAAAAACAATGCTTGATAGCGTAAAAGGAAACAAAAACTGTTGCCACCAGAATAATGTGGCTGGTATTAGTTAGGCTTTCTTTTTTGCCATCTCAAAATTACGAAGCTCCTCAGCTGTGGTCGCTCTGGATAGAAGTGAGGCCTCCTTCAGAGCAGTCATGTTCTTATGGCCCTGAAGCGGTGGAGTCAGCTGCCCTCACTGGGCGGATTCTCTGTACTGTGGAGGAAGAAAAAGATAAGATGGTTAGCATCAGCATCCTCCTCTCGGCCTAGGGTGGTATCACATACCTGGGAAGAATTTAGAGCAGGGGTTCTTAACCTGAGGTCTGTGGACCCCTAGGGGGTCCATGGATGGGTTTCAGGGGGTCCATGAGGGTCAGATAAAAATTAACATTTATATTTACTATACAACCCAGTACTGTTGAAAACTTCAACTCCCAGTAGTCCCTGCAATGTCTCCAATTGGTTGTCTGCTGAGGGCGCAGGGGCTGCTGGGGACATGGAGGCCGTCATGTGATTTAAAAGGAGGCCAGTTATACAGAGGGGGGGAGTTTTTTGTTGTTTTCTATCTGGAGTTACCAGTCTGTTTGCCTTCACATTTCCTGCAGTCGGAGTATTGTTTTTGTCCTGGATCGTCTCCTGTTCGGTGTATGGACTGTCTGGCTTCTTCCTGCTGCATAAGGACTGTATTATGATTGGTTGTCGACCTTCAAAGAAAGGAGCCCTCCTGATCCAATCACATGTCATTATCTCATCAGGAAACACTACTAGGACTGATCTTTACATTCTCATACAGAGAGCTAATCTCTGGACCATCTACCGCCATCATTTCATTACATCAGTTGCCATTTTATATGAACTTCATTGTGTGTGGTTTTTCTTAGTCGTTTGTTATTGTTGAATTTGTGTAATTTGTGGTGTTATGTTTCGTTTATTATTGATTAATAAATTCCTCAATTTCTGTTTTATTGGCGGTTGCCTTTTTTGTCTGCGAGAGGGAGTGTGTGTGAGTTGGGCGAAGGCTGGGTACATTCCTCGGATCCCAACCGAAAAAAATAAATAAATTACCGTCAAAGGCAGGGTGAATCTTAGCTGGGTTTTAGACAGCTACATCGTAAACTTTCTCACGTGATTTTTCTCACGCATTACATCTCTTATCTGTATTTTTTTTGCTTATTATTTTTCGCACAAGTATTAATCTCACTTAAGCCTAAGACGTGGGTTACATACTTGTGATAAAAATAACGTACAAGGAAAATAACGGCGAGAAAAATCACGCGCAATCGGGTTCAAGCCTGGGTCGCCCCGTTGTTTCCATGTGGTTTGTGCACCCTCTAGTCTGCGGGTCAGATCCAGCAGCAAGTGGACGTTGTTCCATAGCATTTGCTCACAAAGTCTCTCGTCTATCCCTAACAGGACTGCATCAATAGCGAGCTTCTTCACAATGCACTCGAAAGGGTCTCCGCGGACCCAGGTTTGAATCAGGTCCACTAAGCCCTAGATCTGTCCTCGTACAGGGCAATCTGAGGAAATATGCCACAGCCGAAACTGGCATCCCTTGACCACCGAGCTTTTCGGGAGAGAGATTCCGTACGGCTTGGAGGGCTTCCGGTTAACAACGGGCCTAAAATAGCTGTCCAGGCTCCCCTGTCCAAGCACATTGATGCTGCCATACATTCAAAGCAGAGTAAGAAACCCCTCAGATTAAAAGTGTTTAAAATTATGAAGGGAATTAGTCCAGTGGATCGAGACTGTGACTTTAAAATGAGTTCATCAAGAACATGGGGACACAGTTAGAAACTTGTTAAGGGTAAATTTCGCACAAACATTAGGAAGTTTTTCTTTACACAAAGAACGATAGACATTTGGAATAAGCGACCAAGTAGTGTGGTATACAGTAAGACATTGGGGACTTTCAAAACTATTTTTTGGAAGAAATAAGTGGATAGGACTGGCGAGCTTTGTTGGGCTGAATGGCCTGTTCTCGTCCAGAGTGTTCTAATGTTCTAATGTCTGGTTAAGAAAACAGGCAACAATTAAAACTTAAATGCAGCTGCTAAAATCTAAAATAAGCAATTAAGGGCTCTGAATGGTAACAGACAAGAGAACTAAAATTAAGCCCAAAAAATGCATTGCTTTAGTAGTAAATAAAAGGACTCTAATTAAGAAATTGGTCAAAGTGAAAACCTGCAGCCACTGCAGACCTCCAGGACTGTAATTGAGGACCTCTGATCTGCAAAGTAACTAAACTTTGTCTTTGATGAATGTAAGCACTAACAAGGCATAGAATTAAAGAGCAAGATTCATTATCAGCAGGAACTGAGTTCTAATTAGGACACTGGCTGGAACGAAAACCCGTAGCCACTGCGGCCCTCCAGGACTGTGATTGAGGACCACTGACATAAAGGGTAATCCTCTGACACACATGAGTGACAAGGTGGAACCTGAAGAAGCCACTGGGCATTGGGTGGCCTGGTTGGCCCCACTCAGTGAGCTTCCATCCTGATTTTCAACAGGAAAAACACAGTGAAAGTAATGATGATGATGAGAAGAAGAAAAGCATCACATGGACTGTGGCTTCAGGTAGTGCTTTCCCATCAGTCCATCTGCCTGCACTTACTCAAACTAAAGCATCTGCAGGGCCCTCTGGAAAGCCAGGGCTTTTAAGCCGACATGCTTCTTGCATTTGTCATTCTTTAAGTGACGGGCCCTCGAGGAACAGAATAATATAACCTGCAGATTTCACAGATCTTAAAATAGAAGCAAAGACTAAAAAAAAAAAAAAACAAAAATAAAGTGTGTTTAAAAGCTGTATAAATAATCTAAGAATAAATGTTTCTTTTTTCTTCTTCTTCTTCTTCTTCTTTAATAATACAACCCAGCTAGCCCTCATGGAATACAAGAGTGGAATTACTGAGGTGTTTTTCCAGTTGGAAGAAAAACTGAAAGAAAAAAAAAAGCACGTGAAGGTTTAAATAAGCGTAACTGATGATGTTTATACATCACATGAGGAATCGCGCTCATAAGAGGGTGACTGGGAGAAGGAGCAGACCCCGGACGGCTGGACAGAAAGCAGAGCTTCACAGCTCCGCACATGACACTTGATAACACTGGGAGCTGTTATGACTCTCAATAATTAATATCTATAATTGCTAGTAGTTACAAAACAGATTCTTATTATTTAATCAGCTCAGTGCCTATAAAAAGTATTCACCCGCTTGGATGTTTTCACGTTCTACTCGTATACAAAACTTAATCACAGTGGGTTTAATTTGACACTGATCAGAAGAAACAAAGAACCTTTAAGGTCAAAATGAAAACAGAACTTTGCAATGTGGTCTAAATTAATTACAAATATAAAACACAAACCTGTTGTCTCATAAGTATTCACCCCCTTTAACATGATAGATAGATAGATAGATAGATAGATAGATAGATAGATAGATAGATAGATAGATAGATAGATAGATAGATAGATAGATATGAAAGGCACTATATTATAGATAGATAGATAGATAGATAGATAGATAGATAGATAGATAGATAGATAGATAGATAGATAGATAGATAGATAGATAGATAGATAGATAGATAGATAGATAGATAGATAGATAGGCACTATATAATAGATAGATAGATAGGCACTATATAATAGATAGATAGATAAGTGAAAGGCACTATATAATAGATAGATAGATAGATAGATAGATAGATAGATAGATAGATAGATAGATAGATAGATAGATAGATAGATAGATAGATAGATAGATAGATAGATAGATAGATAGATAGATCATTGGGGGACCATGTAGAAAAGTGTTGTGTGACCTTAATGTCTGTAAATCCCCTTACACGAAAGTCCTCAGTGTGCACTGTAATCACAATGTCTGAATTATTTGATTTGTAATTATAAACTGAAGAGCAGATTGTGGGGGATATCAAACTAAAATGTGTCTTTGTCCCAAACCTTATGGAGGCCCTTTACATATCTGAGGTGCTTCGTCAAGCAGAAGGTCCATATCGCCTGTGGAGTTTCTCAGACCGCCACTAAACAATGCAGAGATACTCCAGTCGTGGAGATGAATATAAAGGAGGCGAATCTAAATGGCAAACGCTTTCTCGCATTTCAGCACATTACATTGTCATTCGTGAATAATTACACAATCATAATGTTTTAAAGACATTGAAACATTAAAGTCAAATTTGTTCACTTTGACATTAAAGAGTCTTTTCCTGTTAATCAGCCTCAAACAGCCAAATTAAATCCCCAGTGGCTCATTGAAGTATAACAATAAAAGTTTCCAAGGGAGCAAAACTTTTTTATACTGACTTTAAATTATCATTAGTGATGGCCTGACGGTCCACATGGACACACACTTGCACAATCATTCATACTGGACAAGCCCATGAGCCTTAGCTGTACGTCTTTGGGATCACAGACACAGGATGGGATATCTTCACAAGCCGTGAAGAGCTCTGCGGCAGCATCATTTACCACTTGGCCACCATTAGAATAATGCTAATTTTCCTTTAAATGCTTAAAGTACTTAACGTTCTTAAGGCCAAGTCATAACAGAAATAGGGAAACGTCTATTCTGGTTTATCATCCTGCAAACTGTAAACCAATGATGACCCGCTGTTCTCACACAGTTCATCCACAATCTCAGTAGACAGTGTACCGTTCCCGTCAACACCGGCGAACGTCCAAGAATGTGCCCGGCAGTGTTGAAAGGTTGTGGGATGCCACTGGCTATCACCTTATGGGGGTGCTGACGGCCATATCCAGCACTTTGTTTACCCCGTCGCCAGGCAGCGCGCACTCTGGCACGTGTTTATTGTCATCATCCCAGGACGAGGTGTGCATCAAGACTGGCTCTTCCCAGATGTGACGTTTTGTTTAGTTAGTCACATAGCAACACACATGCTCACACTGGGTGCTGACTCAGCACAATGAATTTAAGCTGTCATCTGCTTCGTCTTCAGCCAAAGCAATCTCTAGTAAAAGAATACATGAGAAAAAATAAGTGTACCATTTTTAGGAAATGACTAGGAAACACACGGACCTCTGGCCCTCCCAATGACAAGTTTCCAAGCCTAGGAGTTCGCGAGAACCAGCGGGTTACTGCTTGATGCACAGCAGACACCAGGGCTGTGAATCTTCTTCTTTGTATCATATAATCAGTCTGGGCAATGTTCAGTAGATACTGTATGGCTCCTCAAATGTTCTTTTCTGCCATGTCATCTGACATGCCTATGCTTAATGCTGTAAGAAAGACTAAAACCCCTTTAACTTTGTGGAGGTTGCTGCAAGCCAGATTTTTTCACCAGAGCATGTCACGCCATAAGCTTTCAATTAAGGCCAAGATCAAGGTTCTAGCCTCCATGGTTAGTGAGCTATCATGTGAGATATGCACACAACACTTAGTATTTTATATTCTACTAGTTGTGCTCTCCGTCTAAGATGGGTTGCAATGCATATATCTCTGTTATACACCATTTGGTACGTGATTCGTAAAAGCGGTGTTAATGTTTGAGATGCACCATCTATTGGAATGATAGATGCAATGCATTTTATTACTGCGAATGTTTGTGCTACACCATCTGTTGGAATGTCAAAAGCAATGCATATGCCTCTGTTATATGCCATTCGGTATGGGATTTGTAAAAGCAGTGTTAATGTTTGTGATGTGTCATCTGTTGGAATGAAAAACATAATGCATTTTATTACTAAAAATGTTTGTCCCGCATCATTTGTTGGAATGTTAAAAGCAATGCATGCGCCTCTGTTATATGTCATTTGGTACAGGATTCTTAAAAGCAGTGTTACTGTTTGTGCTACACCATCTGTTGGAATGTCAAAAGCAAAGCATATGCCTCTGTTATATGCCATTTGATATGGGATTCATAAAAGCAGTGTTAATGTTTGTGATGAGCCATCTGTTGGAATGAAAAATGTAATGCATTTTATTACTAGAAATGTTTGTCCTGCATCATCTGTTGGAATATCAAAAGCAATGCATATGCCTCTGTTATATATCATTTGGTATGTATTCTTAAAAGCAGTGTTAATGTTTGTGATGTTCCATCTGTTGAAATGAAAAATGTTATGCATTTTGATACTAACAAATGTTTGTCCTGCACCATCAGTTGGAATGTCAAAAGCAATGCATATGCCTCTGGTATATGCCATTTGCTATGGGATTCTTAAAAGCAGTGTTAATGTTTGTGATGTGCCATCTGTTGGAATGACAAATGTTATGCATTTTGATACTTACAAATGTTTGTCCTGCACCATCAGTTGGAATGTCAAGAGCAATGCATATGCCTCTGGTATATGCCATTTGGTATGGGATTCTTAAAAGCAGTATTAATGTTTGTGATGTGCCATCTGTTGGAATGACAAATGCAATTAATTATATTATTACAAATTTTAGTGATGTGCCATCCTTTGGGAAGACAGAGACATAGCAATCAAACGGACACGCAGAGAGATACACGGGCAGTTATCCTATATTTGTCTTTCTAAACCTAAAAATCCCTCATTCTTTAGTCCATTTTTGGACCATATTTTCAGAAGGAAGTTAGCCCGCTTATGATAAAAAGTAAACCAACACGTCTCTTTATCAAAAATGAGCAGAAGGACTTGAAGTTGTGCAGGCCTCATCAAGCGATCCCAAGAATTGCTGTTTGGGATTGGTTTTGAATCAGAGGCCACTCTGTACCATGACCCCCTATTGGCCTAAGGATCTAGACAGAGCATGTTGTGACGCGCGAGTCACCGTCTTACACCCCAAAAACACGAGGCTGAGTCACAATCTTCAGAATGATCAGCTTCATTAACCATCTCAAACAGGAACAGCAAGCATTTTTATTGAGGTGAGAGCTACCACTCTATAACACATAAACACAGCAAGCAAGAAGTGACTTCATTAGTCATTCCGCCTCGGCTCCCTCCTTCAGACCAGGCAGTGATAATCCTCCTCCTCAGGTTGGTCCTGTGTCTGCGGATCTGGGATTGGGATCGGATTGTCCTGAAGGAAAGTGTGCCAGGTCGCTGCCCAAATTAAAATACCTAAACCATTCCCCACACCAAACCCCCACCCTCCCTCCCCCCGTATCAACGATCGGTCCCTGACCAACGTTCGCTCTGCGCAGAGACCTGTGAATGAACTCCTTGTCGTGGTGATGAGTTTTCTATGGCCGACGGATGCTCTACTGTGTGACGGGGCCGCGAAGGTGCTGTTGAAGCAGGACGAGTAGCATTGTGTATCTGCGTACTTGTCATAAGTGTATAAATTTGGTTGCTTTATCCCTCCCTCTCTCCCTATCTCTCTCTCTCTCTCTCTCTCTCTCTCTCTCTCTCACACATCCTAGCCATGAAGAGAAGACCACAATGAAGAGCACAGCTTAGCTGCCATGTTGAGACAGGCATGCGGCCTCTCCCAAGGAAAGCTGACTAGAAATGATGACTTGACCAAAGACCTGTAAGTAACTATAAGTCTGTGAACCGCCTGAAACTGCACATCTAGCATTTATCAGATTGGATAGATGCTGTCAAGCTTGGGTCACAAAGTTGCACAGGAGACCACAGAAGAGTTTCCAAGGAGCAGAAGCTTTATTGCAGTTTTCAGAAGTGGTCCGGCCAGTCTGGGAACAGATGTCAAAGGTGACACCTCACCCCCGACTCCTGGTCAAAAGAGCACAAAGTCTTCTTCTTCAAGGAGGTACAGCGGCTCGGAAGCAGCAACCGGAGAAGAGGGAGTCTGGGGAAAGAGAGGACAGGAGAGTGAGACCTCAGGATGGTCTTTTAAATGTTCGAAGCTTCGTATGGTAAGCCTGCAGCTGATCCCGCAAAGAGGAAGTGTAAGAGTGTCTTTGTTTCCAAATGAAAAATTGTTTACGAGGGGGTTTCTGAAGAGTGGCAGCGGTCACAACACCAATATTCACATGTACCTTGCTTCATAGTTATTATTTTACGAATCTTTACTAGGGGGCTTTGCTCGCCAACCCCCCTGCCTGTGCTATGCACCAGCAACTTCACGTCTCAGCCGCTTGCAAACAACAAAACTTTTAATTCTCATGGACACGCCTCTTCATTGGGAAGAAACACTATTTTTCCCTGATGGCAACACAAATTAGACGATCTATAAGTCTCCGACTTAAAGTTTAAAGCCGAACAATAACTACATACTTCTGTCATATCATCTATGTCCATATATTCAATCTCTTTTCACTTTTACCTTTTTGTCAATATCGCATTGAATTTTGATTCCGTGTTTGGAATTACATCATGACAATGCAACAAATAACTGCCCATGAGTGAATATCATTTCTTTCTCTGTACACGAACTGTGTCTGACAATAGAATTAACACAAATGAGAAGTGATTGAACCGTGTGTGCAGTTGTAAAAGTTTTAGATGTGGGCGGGACTTTCCCAAATCTCTTTGCATAAAGTCTTGTCTCGCGGGGCTTGAAATTTTCTCTCGTGGGATTTCACTTTCACCAAACAACCAATCTTTTAATTCTCGTGGATGCGCCTCTTCATTGGGAAGAAACGCTACTTTTTTTCCTTGATGGCAACACAAATTAGATGATCTACAAGTGTCCAACTTAGTTTAAAGTTTAAGTTTAAATCTGAACAATATATTTGATCTCTTTGATCTCTTTTCCCTGTTCCGTTATTTCACCAATTAATAATTTCCATGTGTTAGCGCTAATGTGATCTTTACTATAATTTTTTTGAGACTTTTGAATTTTAGTACATTCATTATCTCTAACCTGCTCTGCATGTGTACCGCGCCAACGTTTTTGAATTCTTTATGACATTCTACTTTGTCATCTACTCTAATTGTCTTTTATTTCTGGCCTCAGGCGTGCTTAAATCTCTTGGCACAAAGTCTTGTCTCGCAGGACGTGAAAGTGTCTCTCTGAAAAAGATCACATCTTGTTGCAGGGTAAAAAGTCATGTCTCCCAAGATTTTTTTTTTATTATAACAGATATATGATACGGGTGGCACGGTGGTAGCGCTGCTGCCTCGCAGTTAGGAGACCCGGGTTTGCTTCTAGGGTCCTCCCCATGTGGAGTTTGCATGTTCTCCCTGTGTCTACATGGGTTTCCTCCCACAGTCCAAAGACATGCAGGTTAGGTGGTTTGGCGATCCTAAATTGGCCCTAGTGTGTGCTTGGTGTGTGTGTGTGCCCGCCCTGCGGTGGGCTGGCACCCTGCGCGGGACTGGTTCCTGCCTTGTGCCCTGTGTTTGCTGGGATTGGCTCCAGCAGACCCCCGTGACCCTGTGTTCGGATTCAACGGGTTGGAAAATGGATAGATGGATGGATGGATATATAATATGCTGCTTTGTTTGTCTGTCCAGGATTTTAAATCGCCTGTAGCTCACAAACCGTTTGAACTATTGACCTGAAATTTGGCACACATATACTACGTGACCTCTACTACTCACTTTTGGAGGTGATGATTGACCTCCAAGGTTATTCCTCTTTTTATTTTTATTTTATTTTATTGTAGAATCAACTCTCGGTAGCAGCCAGCAGGGCAGCCATGAGGTGCATGCGTATGGGCGCCGTTAAGTTTATGATTATTGGCAGAAATTACGCACTCTTAACAAAAAACCCTAAGTACGTATTATCGCGCTGCAGCGCTTCCCACCCCACACAAATCAAGACACTCAACCACATACGCCACTAACACATAAATATGAGAAAGAGAAAAAGAAAAATTCATGTATTCGTAGTCCTTGAAATACTCTCTGTTAGGGATGACCATCTACAGTCTGTGGTGGGGAATGATGCGCCGAACCATACCACCTGTTCCAGGAAATGTTCAGATCAGCAGTCCCTTGTGCTGGCCTGTCAGCTCCTCTCCCGAATCCCTTCACCAGAACAGGAAAATAATTTGTCCTGAAATGAACCCGGGTTCACCTGACGTTTTCCATGTGGGGTCAATCTCTTTCCCTCTTGCTTCTTCCTTTTATGGCGTCTGCTTCTCTCTCGGGTCTGGCGCTCTCTTCTCTCCTCCTCACCCATTTACATACTGTTGGCTCCTCCCCCTACAGTCTGATTGGGCCCTCCAAGTCAGGTGCTCCCCTCCAAATGTACCATTGGCCGGCCTTACAGATTAAGCCATTCAACCATTCTCAGGAATGGGGAGAGGTGCAAACTCACAGTGACACACAAACATATTCCAGACAACCGTTTACAACTCTACCAAGACAAAACAGGCACAATGGCTAAGACGGGATTTTGGATCTCTCTCTCTCTCACACACACACACACACACACACACATCACGGCCATGGAGAGAAGACCACAATGAGGAGCACAGTTCAGCCGCCATGTTGAGACAGGCATGCGACCTCTCCTGAGGATAACTGACTAGAAATCAGAGGCGGCCTTAGGGGTGTGCAAGGCCTAGGGATGACCAACCCCACATGGGGCCGGTTACATCAAATGCTGTTACCGGTATGTGTGGACTGTATAAGCTTGAGCGCAAATTTAATAAAAATAATGTTAACATACAGTACACCAGATTTTCTCATTACAGTATTCAGCTCAATTGTGGCGCAGTGGTAGTGCTGCTGCTCTGCAGTAAGGAGACTGTGGAAGATTGTGTGTTCGTTTCCCGGTTCCTCCCTGTGTGGATAGTGCTTTGAGTACTGAGAAAAGCGCTATATAAATGTAATGAATTATTATTATTAAATTTTTGCAAGATAACACACGGACTTTATCAAAATATAATGATATAATCTATTAAGAAAGTGCAATTCATAATTCATGACAATACCACGACAGTGCAAAATGCGATATGGTGTGATGCGGAAAGTAGCAGGGCCTCTTCTAGAAAAATACCCAAATTGCAAGTAAAATGTCACGCACGAGCGCTTGGGGAACAGCTGAGCGACCCGGTTTGCTTCATGAAACGTCCTGCGGCGGGTCAATGGCAGTGTACTAATCTTTCTTTCTTTACTTCCTTAGAAAGGCCGAGACGTCGCAACCGTAAAAGACGCCCGGACGACTCTAGAAAGCACACACTTCCGGATCTATTTCTCCCCTCTGCTGACCCATGATGACATCATGCTCCCAGAATCCACCACAACGCTCCCAGCATCCTTCATGTTAATATCCGGTCCGCCTCCATAAAATGTCCGTCCTCCCTCACTGCAATGTCTTTTGAGTTTTTTTGAATGAAAACAATTGACGAACTTTATTTTTCAGTATACGGGGCTAAAAACCCCAAACCTTTATCATTGTTTGTGTCCTTATTCACAATACTCTGAGTCTCGATATGCAGGATGTCATAGCCATAACTCACGTTGACGTCATGTCAGTTGGTTACCTTTAGCGATACATGTTTTTTTGTGCATTAAAATTCAGACTATGGGATGTTTCAAAGACGTACATGTACGGAATTTGGCCTTGAAGATGGACTTTAAAACGGTTCCTCTTAGAAGCATCTGTGTAATTGCCTGAGGTTATAGATGTAGAAGCGAAGGTGAGGAGAAGTTATGAAGTACAATACCTTAGAAACAGTGGTAAGTTTAGGGGATTTGACGCATGCTGATAAAGTCAACACAATAAAGAGTACAAAAGAGGAAAGCAGAGTCACATACAGTAGAACTCTGTACCGCTTCTTGAGCTGGCATGATTCTATATGCACTGCCACCCCACACAAATCATGGCACAAGACACTCAACCACATACACCACTAATACATAAATATCCATCCATTTTCCAACCCGCTGAATCCGAACACAGGGTCACGGGGGTCTGCTGGAGCCAATCCCAGCCAACACAGGACACAAGGCAGGAACCAATCCCGGGCAGGGTGCCAACCCACTGCAGGACACACACAAACACACCCACACACCAAACACACACTAGGGCCAATGTAGAATAGCCAATCCACCTAACCTGCATGTCTTTGGACTGTGGGAGGAAACTAATACATAAATATGAGAAAGAGAAAAAGAAAAATTCATGTATTCGTAGTCCTTGAAATATTCTCTGTTAGGGATGACCATCTACAGTCTGTGGTGCTGAATGATGCGCCGAACCATACCACCTGTTCCAGGAAACGTTCAGATTAACAGTCCCTTGTGCTGGCCCATCAGCTCATCTCCCGAATACCTTCGCCAGAAAAGTAAAATAATTTGTCCTGAAATGAACCCGGGTTCACCTGACGTTTTCCATGTGGGGTCAATCTCTTTCCCCTCTTGCTTCTTCCTTTTATGGCGTCTGCTTCTCTCTCTGCTCTGGCGCTCTCTTATCTCCTCCTCACCCATTTACATACTGTTGGCTCCTCCCCCTACAGTCTGATTGGGCCCTCCAAGCCAGGTGCTCCCCTCCAAATGTACCATTGACTGGCCTTACAAATTAAGCCATTCCACCATTCTCAGGAATGGGGAGAGGTGCAAACTCACAGTGACACACAAACATATCCCAGACAACCGTTTACAACTCTATCAAGACAAAACAGGCACAATGGCTAAGACGGGATTTTGGATCCCTGAGTGGAGTTTGCAAATCCTCCCAACATCTGTGTGACTTTTGTTCTTCTGTTTTGTGTGTGTTATGTCACTTAGTGACTTTATAATGCAGAGTGTGTGCCCTGCAGTGGACTGCCGTCCCATCCAGGGTTGGTTCTCAACTTTCACCCGAAGCTGCCAGGCTAATTTTAAGCCTTCCATGATCCTAATTGAGGTTAAAAGGGTCCAATATGGATGGGTGAGTGGTGTTGCTTTTAAAAACAAAAGCCCTCTATTTTTGCCTTACCAGATGTTTTATATATTTTTTTGTTTTTTTTCTTTTATACTTAATCATCTTTTATCACATATAAGCAATCAATAAGATCTGTGCCAAAGAGGGGTCTGCTTCAGCGTAGTAAGGTTAAAAGTATTAGCAGAAATATGGCATTGGTTGGAAATCCTTAAACATACCACATGGCCACAGCAGCCCTAATGCTCTTCTGAAGAGTCGCAGTGACGTCTAATGCACTGTAAATTCTGGCAGTTTGCGTCTTTGCATTGTCAGATTCGGCTCACAGCATATAAAATTGACCCGAGTTTACAGCTTAATGAAGGCCGGTGCTGGCAGCCAGACCGCCAATGCTTTGAGAAAAGGGGGTTTCAGCTCAAAAGGTTAAGAGCTGCAGCTGTGCACTGAAGGATTTGAACCCATGGATGTGAGAATCGTGCAAGGAGGGAGTTAAAAGAGGTGCAGGCTATCGCCCGAGTGCCAGGCTGGCCCATGTCACTGTCAGGGTACCTCACGTGCCGAACATTCACATGCATGGCCTTACCTCACTTGATTGCATTTCCAGGGTTATCCCAGTGGCGCCCTTCACTGTTCAGCTTAAGGAAATGCAGAGGGCAGCCATTTTCACACACCTTAGAGTCCACAACTGATTATACAGTACTGTAGAGTGAGGAAAAACAAAAAAAGAAAGAAGTTTTATTTTATAGCACCTCGCACAGCAAACATTCTTGGACACACAGTGAGGCCATACTGAGCACTGAACCTGCTGCCCTTGGCTCTAGGAATCTGTGACTTAATTGCCACAGCAGCCATTAGGGGACACCACCACTGATCGTATTATCGACCTCATCATCTAGCCATTTTCACACTGAAGAGGCAAGAAGGTTAACCCTGTAAGGTCAAAACCAAGGGTACTCCACTCAGGTCCTGGCGGTTCACCGTGGCTGCAGGTTTTCATTCCAGCCTTTTTCGTAATTAGAAGCCAGGCCTAGCAGATAATGGAACTCAAAATAAATAAATAAATAAATTCATTACATTTATATAGCGCTTTTCTCAGTACTCAAAGCGCTATCCACACAGGGAGGAACCGGGAAGTGAACCCACAATCTTCCACAGTCTCCTTACTGCAAAGCAGCAGCACTACAGTATTTAATTGTATGTGCTTTCATTCTTCCAAGTGTAGTGTGGGCGAATGAGAGTGCAGGACAAAGTCGAATGCTTGGGGTGGCAACCGGGCAAAAAAATCTGTTTAAGTAGAACGAAAAAGCAGAAAATAAATGAAAACTATGCACCTCAGTGCGTCTTCTTATTCGCTATGGAACGTCAAGCGAGTATTCCTGGCTTAGCTCAGCACAGAAGCAGGATCAACGTCGAAATGAGAAGCCACCCTTCCTTTTAGAGGCGGGGCTTCCTTCACTTCGGTGCCCTCAAGGGGTGGTGAGGGAAGTAGGAGACAAGACTGTCTGCTACAGCGCCACCGCTTGACCCGGGGTGGTACTGCTTACTTTAGGCAAACATGGAAAGTGACCCTCTGGTGCATATGTGTGACACAAGACAAATCCTTATCACCTTGTAGATTTTTCATTTTCTGAGAACATGATTCTTATGTAGTGTGGTCCGGAGCAGATTTGTACCTCTTGGTCCTTCCCTTGTCTCTCATTTATTTCAGAACGTTGCATTAGCACAGATACTTCATGATGCATGTGCACTGATTTAAATGGAAGCACGTTAGCTGGAGAGATGGTGGCTCCTTTGTCATTTGCACCTCAATATTTACTGATGGCTGGGAAAGAAAACAGGCAGCAATTAAAATCTTAATGCAGACGCTTAAAATTAAAATAGGTAATTCTGGGTTCTGAATTGTAATAAACATGTTAACCAGAACTAAGTCCAAGGAAAAACATGTTGCCTTTGATGAGGATAGGATCAGGTTATTCCTTCACAAGCATGGTGTAAATCATTGGCCATGTGAAACTGTGTTCCAGCATCTTCTGTACATTTTATAAAATGTCTTGCTCAAATATTTTTATTTACTGTTTCGTCTTTGGTATTCGTTTAACTAAATTGATTGATATTAATTGCAGTAAACCACTAACTGAGGTACCAGTACTTACACTTACATAAGTAGTTTAATTAGTGCATTCATTACATTACATTTAGACGTATGCAGTAATGGACATCATGCTTTACTACATCTTCACAATCAGCATCACCCTCTACCAAAGACAAAATATTTAATATTAAATATATGAGCCATCAAAATCCACCATCTTACATTCAGTTTAAAACTGATGACTCCATGTGCAAGTCCTTATCAGGAAAGCAAGGCATAAAATCAGCCATGAAAAGGAGCTTAAATCTTCTCACTCTCCCTCCATCTCATCCTTCCTCCAGCAAGCTTCGTTCCTCTTCCTCTCAACTCTGGCTCCTGGATTGAAAGCAGTGGGCTTCTTTTATGTTGCACTCGGGAGTACTTCCAGAAGAAATTCTGGGTGAGGCAGAGACCCAATGAAGTAGGGCTCTACAGTCCCTGCAGCACGCCCTGGCAGCACCCATGGAACCCGACAGGGTTGAGTCAGGAAACTCCATGTCCCATGATGCCTTGTGGGAATTTGAGGCACCACTGCAACCTGCAGGTCTGTCATCTAGAGATCCAAGAAAGATAGTGCCCTGACCATGCTCTCTCTCCAGATCCTTCCACTATAAAGGTGTCCCGGCTAGGTAAGAGCACCGGCCAGCCGCCATTATATATTTATACACACACACACACACACACACACACACACACACACACACATATATACAGTGCATCCGGAAAGTATTCACAGCGCATCACTTTTTCCACATTTTGTTATGTTACAGCCTTATTCCAAAATGGATTAAATTCATTTTTTTCCTCAGAATTCTACACATAACACCCCATAATGACAACGTGAAAAAAGTTTACTTGAGATTTTTGCAAATTTATTAAAAATAAAAACATTGAGAAAGCACGTGTACATAAGTATTTACAGCCTTTGCCATGAAGCTCAAAATTGAGCTCAGGTGCATCCTGTTTCCCCTGATCATCCTTGAGATGTTTCTGCAGCTTATTTGGAGTCCACCTGTGGTAAATTCAGTTGATTGGACAGGATTTGGAAAGGCACACACCTGTCTATATAAGGTCCCACAGCTGACAGTTCATGTCAGAGCACAAATCAAGCATGAAGTCAAAAGAATTGTCTGTAGACCTCTGAGACAGGATTGTCTCGAGGCACAAATCTGGGGAAGGTTACAGAAAAATGTCTGCTGCTTTGAATGTCCCAATGAGCACAGTGGCCTCCATCATCCGTAAGTGGAAGAAGTTCGAAACCACCAGGACTCTTCCTAGAGCTGGCCGGCCATCTAAACTGAGCAATTGGGGGAGAAGGGCCTTAGTCAGGGAGGTGACCAAGAACGCGATGGTCACTTTGTCAGAGCTCCAGAGGTCCTCTGTGGAGAGAGGAGAACCTTCCAGAAGGACAACCATCTCTGCAGCAATCCACCAATCAGGCCTGTATGGTAGAGTGGCCAGATGGAAGCCACTCCTTAGTAAAAGGCACATACATGACAGCCTGCCTGGAGTTTGCCAAAAGGCACCTGAAGGACTCTCAGACCATGAGAAAGAAAATTCTCTGGTCTGATGAGACAAAGATTGAACTCTTTGGTGTGAATGCCAGACGTCACGTTTGGAGGAAACTAGGCACCGCTCATCACCAGGCCAATACCATCCCTACAGTGAAGCATGGTGGTGGCAGCATCATGCTGTGGGGATGTTTTTCAGCGGCAGGGACTGGGAGACTAGTCAGGATAAAGGGAAAGATGACTGCAGCAATGTACAGAGACATCCTGGATGAAAACCTGCTCCAGAGCGCTCTTGACCTCAGACTGGGGCGACGGTTCATCTTTCAGCAGGACAACGACCCTAAGCTCACAGCCAAGATATCAAAGGAGTGGCTTCAGGACAACTCTGTGAATGTCCTTGAGTGGCCCAGCCAGAGCCCAGACTTGAATCTGATTGAACATCTCTGGAGAGATCTTAAAATGGCTGTGCATCGACGCTTCCCATCCAACCTGATGGAGCTTGAGAGGTGCTGCAAAGAGGAATGGGCGAAACTGGCCAAGGATAGGTGTGCCAAGCTTGTGGCATCATATTCAACAAGACTTGAGGCTGTAATTGCTGCCAAAGGTGCATCGACAAAGTATTGAGCAAAGGCTGTGAATACTTATGTACATGGGATTTCTCAGTTTTTTTATTTTTAATAAATTTGCAAAAACCTCAAGTAAACTTTTTTCACGTTGTCATTATGGGGTGTTGTGTGTAGAATTCTGAGGAAAAAAATGAATTTAATCCATTTTGCAATAAGGCTGTAACATAACAAAATGTGGAAAAAGTGTTGCGCTGTGAATACTTTCCAGATGCACTGTAGATATGTATTGTCACACACATGTGCATGAGAGGTGGCTAAAGGGCTCAAAACAGGGTAATTACATGCTGGACCAGGGGGTGGCAGAGTGCACCAATCCTTTCTCTTTTTCCTCTGCAGACCAACCACGGGTAATTCTGCTTGTGCCCGATGACATCACTTCCGGTTCCTGTCCAGATGATGTCATTTACCCTGTCCGGCGTTAAAACCGCCATATTTTGTCTGTTACCTCAGTTCTGTTTTGGACTCAAATCTGTAAAGACCAGTATCTCATATTTTACCTTTATTTTTCTTTGAACCAATTTTCTAGCATACAGGGTGGAGGCCTCAAACCTTTTAGTGGTGTCGTTTGCATTCTTTCATTATATACATATAATCTTTATTTAAATATATACATAATAGAGAGAAGCATGAATTTAGTAACACTTTAATTTAGGTTTTGCAAAATTGCAACATTTACTGTTATGTAACAAGACCTTAACAAAGGCTTCTTTTGGAGTAATAGATACATTTTTGTAGTATACCTAAAGTAAAATGTTATTGATTGTTTTTCTCTTGAGCTTCTGTAAAGTTTTTAATTTCTCCTTGGGTTCAAATAAAGTATCTATCTATCTATCTATCTATCTATCTATCTATCTATCTATCTATCTATCTATCTATCTATCTATCTATCTATCTATCTATCTATCTATTATATAGTGCCTTTCCTAACTATCTATCTATCTATTAATTATATAGTGCCTTTCCTATCTATCTATCTATCTATCTATCTATCTATCTATCTATCTATCTATCTATCTATCTATCTATCTATCTATCTATCTATCTATCTATCTGTCCGGTTTGTGCCTTTATCCTCCTTCCTTTTTTTCAGTGTGTAAACAGCCATTAACATTTTTTATTTCTTTTGCAGATGCATGTTGCCAGAGCCCTACACTGTCTTCGTCTGGCCATTATCCACTGTTTTACCCAGTCATACACTGAAGCTGGCATCTGTCCTGGCAACATTGGGCAAAACATGAAAACCAAACCCTCCATTTTAGAGTGCGCACTCCCACATAATTCTCACTGGGCAGTTTTGAAGTCTTTATATAATCCAAAAGTCTTTCCAATAGCTCCACATTAACCATCTTGCTTAACTCCTGTAATCTGAATGCCATATTATTTGTGGTCTAAATGCATGTTGATTTACAAATCACCACACTTGGCTTACTTTTTAATTGTCTTCACATCCTCCATGAACACGCTTTTCGTTGTAATAAACCCTCCATAAGCTCTTGTGACTCACGCGACTTTTCCTCAATGTATCACAGCACTAAGAGCTGCTGACAGTTCAGCTGCATGAAACCCAGAAGAGAATCCAAAAGAGATTCTTCATCTAAGAGCAAATAGTTCCATGTGGAAAAAATCAGATGTGTCCAGCACATGACATTCCCTATGTAAAACAACGACTTTAATACTCAGATATTTCAGGCCAATATTTTGTTATGCAGAATGAAATGAAGAATTATATCCGGTAGAAACATTCTGTGTAGTGTGCCCTCCGCTGTGCTGCAGGTGGGGAACAAAACAAATGAGGAATCTTCAGAATGAATGTAAATCTCTTGAAATGCATTTCACAGTGCTAGTCCCTCTGGCATTTAGTGTTAAGTTTGGTGTTTTGTTTTTTATGTCATTCTTCCCAAACAATTTCTTATCTTGACACACAGACGGAAACACATCCCTCAGAAAGTAGTCAAATTGTGCTTACAGATGTCTACATGTAGGTCAAAATGTTGAATTCATCACAGTGTTTTTCCGTGTTTACACTTTCTGAGAAAATGCTTCGCCATGCAATTATCTGAAGAGCCAATCACATGCTAGCATAAAATCATGCACATACGGATCAGGAGCTTCAGTTAATGTTCACATCAAACTCCAGAATGGAAAAGTAACACAGTCTCAGTGTATTTGACTGCTGGTGCCAGACAGGCTGGTTTGAGGACTTCAGTAACTGCTCATCTCCTGGGATTTTCACGCATAACTGTCTGCTTTGTTGTTGTTGCTCCAGAGCAGGGTTGCAATTTAAATATACTTCAAATTTAACATATGAACTAAATAATCAAAAATTAAAAACAAGTAACCAAAGAAAAATTTAAAAATAAGCATAAAGGGAATTACTAAAATTACAACCTTAGGGTTAAGATTAGGGTGAGGTAAATACTTTCCAGCCCTGATCCCAAGACAAAATCTAAAAAAGCAGTAACAAAAAGAAAAAAAAAATAAACTAGCAAGATAAAAAAATACAATATTCTCAAGGCAAAACACGCATTCATAATGAACATCCATGGGACCTGAAACGTAAAGGCAGGGGGCGGGGCTTACACAGTGATGTAATGGTGGCCCCGCCTCTTTTGGGCTTCACTCACAAAATAAAACGGGGAGTGCTCATCCCCCTAGACCTTCTCATACACTCAGACATGGGGATGGAAACTGCAAGACAATGATTATAGTTTTATATTATGTACTTTAACGAACCATCAACAACAAATCAAATCAAATTAATAATATATTGGACAATTATTATAAAAGTGAAGTTGAATAAATCGGACTCTGCAGCTGCATGAATTAAAAAATACCGCTTCCAGTTGACAGAAATCTACATTTTTGTACCTAATACTCCATCCTTCCATTTTCCAACCCGCTTAATCCGAACACAGGGTCACGGGGATCTGCTGGAGCCAATCCCAGCTAACACAGGGCGCAAGGCAGGAACCAATCCCGGGCAGGGTGCCAACCCACCACAGGACACACACAAACACACCCACACACCAAGCGCACACACTAGGGCCAATTTAGAATTGGTAAACCACCTAACCTGCATGTCTTTGGACTGTGGGAAGAAACCCACACAGACACGGGGAGAACATGCAAACTCCACCCAGGGAGGACCCGGGAAGCGAACCTGGGTCTCCTAACTGTGAGGCAGCAGCACTACCCACTGCGCCACCATGCCACCCCACATAGGAATATTGGTTATTAATTTATTAACTTGAAATATCATTTTTTTGACACCACCTTAGTGTCATTGATTGTTTTGTGGGTGCCAACATATGCTTTATATTTTCATGGCCATATTGCTGGTGACAGGTGACGCATTATATGTCATTATATCCATCCATCCATCCAGTTTCCAACCCGCTGAATCCTAACTACAGGGTCACGGGGGGTCTGCTGGAGCCAATCCCAGCCAACACAGGGCGCAAGGCAGGAACCAATCTTGGGCAGGGCGCCAACCCACCACAGGTCATTATATCTCACGTCTTTAATATGGAGACATGAACATCCGGGTGTTGTTGTTTTCAATGGAAGAACTCTCAATTATGAATTTCTTTCATTTTCATTCTGCTGTTAGAAGAAGCTAAATGGTACTTCTTGAGTGTCACGATGTCTTCTTGGCCCACTTTGATTCTTGCTTTGGGTTTTTTATTTTTTTTCTTCTGTTTGGAGTCTTCTGCCCGGCTGATGACTTTGGTTCTGCGTGATCCCTCACTGTGCTTTCATCATCTGGTCTTTACTATTCCTCAGAGTCCTCCATGTTTCAGAATTTCCTTAATAGCAAAGACCATCCGGGGAGGTCAAAACTAAACATTCTAACTGTGTTTCTCCCAGTAACACTACCAGAATCCATTAAAAATGAGGGAGCTGGATAAAAGACCACTGGTTCATACATTGAGATCTCCTCCATCCATTAGCTCTAACCCTAATCGTAACAACTAGCTCTTTACACCAGAGGGAGATAAGAAGAGATGACTAAGAGAAGCCCTGGAAACCTAAAAGAATAATCTTAGAAGAGACCTGGACTGGCACTTCAAAGGGTCTGAGACATTGTGATCCTCATCTGAAATGACATCTTCTGACTCATCAAAAAAATAAATAAAATGAACCAAAGTGTGCAGATGACCCACTATGTGGTCATCCAGGTGGTGGTGACGTCTGCTCTGTAGGTTAGTTAGACATCAACCAGATGTTGCAGGGAGTCAATGGCATGCCAGGGGGGGAAACATTAAGAACATCTGCAGGCTGTTTATTTATGGGAAGAGGACCTCACCTGAAGCCCCTGTTTTTGTTTGTGCCGCAGACCTTAACTGAGTCATAGAGTAAAATGTAAGAAAAAAAACATTAGCAGATCTGACGGTCTTGTCACCCCCAGGCAGGGTAATTAAAATGAGAAGATAACCTCATGTATATCTGCCTGGGTGGGCCCAGGTGCTTTGTGTGAGGGTCACTCGGCTGCAGACGTGTTGGCATTCAGACAACCTTTAGTGCCGTTCCACTTTAACTTGATGGCTGATGCGTCATTTCTTCTTCATCTTATTAGTTTTTAAATTTCATACCTGATCCAATAATCAAAATTCAAAAACCGAGCCATAAAGATTAAAAATAAAACACAGGAAATCAGAATACTTACAGGTAAAGCTCACAATACAAACCTGAACCTCAGCCCTGAATACACAGTACATTTAGAAAGCATTCTGGCCCCTTGGCATTCTGCACACTTTATTATGTTGTAGGTGTAATTTTTACGTGGACACATTTGCCCTTTTTGCACATCAGTCTACACTCACTATCCCATAATGACAACGTGAAAGCCTGTCTGAAAGGTTTGCAAATTTATTAAAAACCAAAAACTGAAATCTCTCATTCATATACTGTAAGTATCGTCACACACGTGCGCATAGGAGGCAGCCAAAGGGCTTGAATGAGAGTAATTCCGAGCCACATTGGGAGGTAGCGGAGTGCACTGACCCTTGTTCTCACTTTTCTGTAGACCGTTCACGGGAAATGGCCCTGATGACGTCGTTCCTGGTTCCGGCCCCTTTGACGTCACTTCCGGGTGTGAGCCTATGGATGAAGACCCTTCCAGTTCCTGCCCCTTTGATGTCATTTCCTATACTGGCCTTTAAAGCCGCCACCTTTCCTCCATCCCCTCAGTTCTGTTCTGAACTCCAATCTGTACACATCGGTACAAACAATCCATCCATCCATCCATTTTCCAACCCGCTGAATCCGAACACAGGGTCACGGGGGTCTGCTGGAGCCAATCCCAGCCAACACAGGGCACAAGGCAGGGAACCAATCCCGGGCAGGGTGCCAACCCACCGCAGGACACACACAAACACCAAGCACACACTAGGGCCAATTTAGAATCGCCAATCCACCTAACCTGCATGTCTTTGGACTGTGGGAGGAAACCGGAGCGCCCGGAGGTAACCCACGCAGACACGGGGAGAACATGCAAACTCCACGCAGGGAGGACCCGGGAAGCGAACCCAGGTCCCCAGATCTCCCAACTGTGAGGCAGCAGCGCCACTGTGCCGCTCTCAGTACAAACCTTTAAACCATTTTGCAGCCAGGGAATAATATATGGGTGGCTGCCCCAAACCTTTCTATGGCGTTTTTTTAATTTTTGTGACAGTATTCAGACCTTTAATTTAATACGTTGTAGAAGCTCCTTTGGCAGAAATTCCCATCTTCTTGAGTAAGTCTTTATAAGCATTGCACACCTGGATTTGGGAAGTTGATCCCATTCTTCCTGGCAGATCCTCTCAAGCTCTGTTAGATTCGATGGGATGCATCTCTATGCTGCCATCTTCAGGTCTCTCCACTGATGCCCTATGGAGTTTGAGTCAGGGCTTTGGCTGAACCACTCAAGGACACTCATAGAATTGTCCTGTGCTGTCTTGACTGCTTGCGTCTGGTCATTGTCATGCTTAGAATGAACAGTTACCCCAGTTTGTGGTCATGTACGCTCTGAAGCAGGTTTTCTCCAAGGACTTCTCTGTATTTGTCAGCATTTTATTCTTCCCTCAATTCTGACCAGTCACCCTGTCCCTGCCACTGAGAAGCACCTCCAAAGTATGATGTTGCCACCACCATACTGCCCCAACAGGGATGGGATTAGGGAGGTGGTGAGCAGTGCCAGGCAGGCATAGTGCTTGGAGTTCAATGTTTGCCTCATCAGACCACATAATCCTTTTCCTCTGGCTCTCAGAGTCCTTTAAATGCTGCTTGGCAAACGTCAAGTGGGAGTTAGCCACTCTCCCATAAATGTCTGATTGATGGAGTACTGCTGAGTTGGTCATCCTTCTGACAGGTGTTCCTATCTCAACAGAAGCTCTGTCTTGCTCACCTCCCTTACTAAGGCCCAGTTGTTCATTTTGGTCAGATGCATACTTGTCCTGTTCCAAACTTCTTCCAGTTCACAGACTGTTGAGGCCACTGTGCTGCTGGGAACACTCAGAGCATTATGAATGGTTGTATCCCCTTGTTCTGATCTGTGCCTCACCATAATTTGGTCATGAAGGTCTACAGAGAGTTCCTTGGGCTTCATGGTTTGGTTTTTGTCCCAACATGTAGTGTGAATTGTGGGACCTTCTATACACAGGGACAGGTGTGCCTTACTCAGTGATGTCTAATCAGTTCAGCTTGCCCAAGGTGGACTCCAGTCAAGTTCTAGAAACATCTCAAGGAGAATTAAATTAAATGTGCAGAGTCACAGTAAAGGGTCTGAATACTTCTAGGAATGAGAGATTTCAGTTTTGGATTTTAATGAGTTTGCAAACGTTCCTGAAAATGTGTTTTCAGTTTGTCATTATGGGATATTGTGAGTTGATTGATGGGTAAAAATTACAGATTTGTCTATTTAAAATTAAAATTACAATACAATGAAGTGTGCTGAAGGTGAAGGGGTCTGGATCCTTTCTGAATCCCTTCCATCAGGAATATCATTTGTAGATGCCATATGGGTGGGAAGGATTCCTTACTTGGATGGGAGGGAGGCTCCTAGTAGGCAGATAGGTATCCTGGCCAGGGAGGAGAAGGGGATCAGACCCATAAGGAAGGACCAGAAGCGCTTGAAAAGGGAAGTTGTCACTGGCAGTTTTTTACTCCCCTAGCATAAAAGATAGCAGCGGCTCTGGATATCAATGCCCAATGAGAAGCCAGCAAGGCATGCTGGAAGATGTAGTCCATCAGGGCAGTCCTGCTGGAATCACTGGGTGCCACAAGAGGGGGCTGCAGGGAGACCAGCTCCCTGCTGTAATGGACTTTCATATAACCCAGAAGTATTTCCATCGGGCAGTGGCCCTGGCACCAAAAGTACTCCTGGGTCCTGGGACTGCACTCCTTTGCCCAGGCGAGTCGGAGCTGGGAGGACGTAGAGTAACACTCAACTGGAGGAGGGCAGTAAGAAGAAAAGAGCTATTGAGGAGAGAAAACTTGTATATTGTGTGCTTTTATTACTTTGTGGAGGTAAATTTAATAAACCTTCCATTATTTGAACCTGGGACTCTTAGTGTGTTCGTGTTGGGGTTTGGGGTACGCTGGTGCCCCGGTTTCTATCACACAATTCTTTTCCAGTCATTAGTTATTAAGTATAGACTTGCAAGGAAAAATGGCAAATTAATCCATCCACCTTAGTAAACGGATAAGTGTCTGCGTGTCCAGTTGCTGTGTCTCTGTTATATGACATTTGGTATGGGATTCATAAAAGCACTACTAATGTTTGTGATGCACCATCTGTTGGAATGAAAAATGCAATACAACATTTATTACTTAAATGCTTTACAGAATTAATTCCAATAGCAGGTGCACTCAAAATGGGTACACTGTCTACACTGAGGTCTATGCTGATTGTTTATCTTCCAACCTGTCTTAGACAGGTAGCACAGGCAGCTTAAAATTAAAAGTATAACACAATGAAGTGGTCTGAAAAACCTTCTGAGTCCATTGTATAGGCAGAGGGTGGTCCTCCAGCTGAAACATCTTCGTGGAACCATGCCCTGAAACTGCAAGAATAGGGAAAAAGGCAAATGACTATTTATATATATATATATATATATATATATATATATATATATATATATATATATATATATATATATATAATCCAACGTCTGTCTGCCTGTATGTCTGAACTGCTTAATAGATTTAGATGACGTTTTTTTTCTATAATTTGCTTGTACATTCCGGTTGATTTTGCAACTTCTCTCATCGCGCCAAGTATAATAGTTCGCTTACAGTACCAATTTATTTGTTTGAATCCGAGAGAGACACAGCAGGCCGAGGGGATGTGGGTGGGACCTCGGGGTGTGTACCTTACATCCACTTAGCTAGCGAATGAGAGAACTACTTAACGGATTTAGATCGGGTTTTTTTTCTAGAATTTGCTTGAACATTCCGGTTGATTTTGTGACCCCTCTCATTGCGCTGAGAATTATAGTTTGCTTGCAGTACCGATTTATTTGTGCGAATTTGAGAGAATCCATCCACAGCGGGCTGATGGAAGAGGGAAGCATAACGTCAGGATTAGGGAGCCAGGCAGGGTCCTCCTCACTGTCCTGTTTCACTACTACTACATCTATCTATTATAATAAAAAAATCTTGGGACGAGACGTGACTTTTTGAGAGACAGACACTTTTAACATGAGATTCTTTAAAGTCACGCCATACCTACAACCATTTTCAAACATTCGAAAAAGTCATTTTATTTATTTGGGATAAAGAAACTAAATTCACTCACTGGCAGTTAAACGTTGCGTTGTCATGATGTAAGTCCAAACACGGAATCAAAATTCAATGCAATCTTGAAGAAAGGTTAAATCCAAATATTGTTTTTACTGAAGTTTTAAAGTAAAAGTGAAAATAATGCATATGTAACAATTCCCATGAAAAAACAAATCTCTTTAAATTGTATATCCGACTAACCAAACCTGTGGGTGGGCGAGTGAAGCGAGGGGGGGGCGGAGCCCTCTTGTATACATACAAAATAATGAATAAATAAAACAAAATTTAAAACATAGCAAATAAAAATAGCAGACCTAATCGATAACATATCACTCATTTGCATCTGTGGATCATCCTCAGGGCTCCTCTAAGGTATGCGATACCACCCCAGGATGAGAGGGGGCGCTAGCGCTGATCATGCCCTCTCCTATTCCCTCCACTGCACTGAGAAGACACCCAAATGAGGACACTTGACTCCGCCCCTTGCAGTCTCCCTCCTAGTGGTGGATCTGAGGCCAAGGATCTCCGCTGGTATCTGGAAGGTTGCCAGTTCAAATCCCAAGTTGCCAGAAGGGATCCTACTCTGTTGGGCCCTTAACCTGAAAATTTGTCCAGGGGTGGTGCTTTACAATGGCTGACCCCCAAAAGGTTATACAAAAAAACAATCTACCCTTCAGGGATTAATAAAGTAAATCAAAAAAAATTTTTTTGCTGCCTTCCACACAACACATGTACCTACGTACACAGTTACTTGTGCACCGTATCACTGCCCCTTGATTTAAAGTATGAGAATGCTTTTTTTGTTTTTATATGTGACTTTCATACAGTGTAAATGTATGCGTGTGACAGCTTGAGGCCTGTGGGGGTCTTGCTGTAACTAATTTGCCAGTTACGTAGATAACACAGAAGAGTCCATATGTGTCATTCATTATATGCCCATCCATCCATCCATTATCCAACCCACTATATCCTAACTACAGGGTCACAGGGGTCTGTTGGAGCCAATCCCAGCCAACTTTTTCTAATTACTGAATTAATCCATAGCCAAAGCGTATAAAATATGTGTGCACCGCTATTAATAGGGAATCAAACAGCTTGCTGAGCAACCCAAGGAGAAACACAAATTGTGCACATTGGTTAAACGTGGGGTACGGCCAGCTCTGCTATTCATTGCACCAACACTTACACGTGAGGATCATCTCCTCTTAGTACCGGACTGCAGTCTTAGTGCTCATTTATACTTCACGCTCAGAACATGGACGCTAAGTGTCGGCCTTTAATAAATCCAGTTTGATCTTGTGATATTACCGAACGCAGCACTTTCTCCATCCTTCTAGCTAGGACTTTGGAGAGTACCTTAACATCATTATTCAGAAGTGAAATTGGTCTGTATGATGTACATTGTAATAAGTCCTTATTTTGTTTAGGAAAGACGGCGATTAATGCTTGGTGAAAACTTTGAGGTAGAATTTGATTGCCTGTAGCTTCTGTGAATGTTGCTAATAAAAGGGGAGCTAGCTGAGTGAAGAATTTCTTATAAAATTTGACAGGGTAGCCATCAGGGCCTGCTGCTTTCCCACTATTAAGTGACTTTATAGCATCGAATAATTCTGATAGTGCCAAAGGTTTATCCAATTCCTCTGCACCAAGAGTATGTATTTGTGGTATCTGTAATGCATCCAGAAATACATTAGATTGTGTGTTGTTTTCTTTAAACTCAGTAGAATATAAGGGTTTATAGTAGTCTCTAAATGTGTGCATTATATTTTTATGGTCAATGATTTTGTTTTGGTTTGTGTTGGTGATTGCTGGGATTGCATTGCAAACTTCTTGCTTGTGGATTTGTTGAGCTAAGAGCTTATTAGCTTTCTCTCCATGTCCATAGTAATGATGTATTCAACGCCTGTTTAATGTAATATATTCACCTGCAAAGTCAAACACTCCAGAGATATTATTATCGTTGGATGCAGGAAAAGCATTTGATATGATTGAATGGAACTACCTTTTCACTACCTTAGAGAAATTTGGGTTTGGCCCGAACATTTGTGCATGGATCAAACTACTGTATACCAATCCAGAAGCTTCAGTTTGTATTAACAACATTTGTTCAGACTACTTTAAACTAGAACGTGGTACAAGACAAGGATGCCCCTTGTCACCACTGCTATTTGCAATCGCCATTGAACCACTGGCAGTTCACTGTCGAAATGCTTATCAGATAAAGGGGATTATCAGAGAAGGACCTGAACAGAAAATTTCTCTTTATGCAGACGATACGGTACTGTAGATATCAGACCCACAAAATACTGTGCCTGCAGTACTAACAGCACTTACAGAATTTTCAAAGATTTCTGGTCTCAGAATTAATTTGAATAAAAATGTGCTCTTCCCAGTGAATCCTCAAGCATACAATATTAGATTGGACACCTTGCCTTTTATTTTTGCAGATCAGTTTAAATACCTAGGGGTAAATATCACAAGTAAACATAAAGCTCTTTATCAACGAAATTGCGCCATCTGTATGGAAAAAATTAAGCAAGACATGCATAGATGGTCAACCCTTCATCTCACTCTAGCTGGAAGAATTAATGTTGTTAAGATGAATATCCTTCATAAGCTTCTCTTTTTATTTCAAAATATTCCAATATACATCAATAAATCATTTTTTAAGCAATTAGATTCAACCATAATCTCATTTATTTGGAGTTTAAAACATCCACGTATCCAAAGAGCGACCCTACAAAGACCTAAGGCAGAAGGTGGCATGGCTCTACCTAACTTTCAGTTTTATTACTGGTCAGCAAACATACAAGCTATAAAAACCTGGACACAAATAAGTGAACATACACAGGCTTGGTCTACAATAGAAATAAAATCCTGCAGTATTTCTTTATAGTCCCTGCTTTGTCCCCCTATAAATGCAAGTTATCGCCAATATACTAACAACCCAATTGTGCTTAACTCACTCAGAATATGGAACCAATGTAGGAAGCACTTTAAGATAGAGAAGCTTTTATCTGTGGCACCTCTGCACAAGAACCACCTTTTTCCACTCTCATATGCAGTTTTTAATATCTGGAAAACATTTGGGATTAAATCATTTAGAGATCTTTATATAGACAACATCTTTGCACCCTACAAACAATTACATTCCAAATTTAACTTTCCAGCAACATATTTAATAATTCTTTACATTTATATAGCACTTTTCTCACTACTCAAAGCGCTCTCCACATAGGGAGGACTCAGGAAGCAAACCCACAGTCTCCTTACTGCAAAGCAGCAGCACTACCACTGTGCCACCTGCGTGGATACATTTCTTTCACTATCTTCAAATTAGAAACTTTGTTAAACAGAACCTGACTGATTTTCCTCATCTCCCACCTTCCTCTATGCTGGAAAAAATATTGGTCAGTTTCGAGGACTCAGACAGCATTTCTGCAATATATAAAATTATTTTACAGTCCCTCCCTTTCAAAGACAATGGGAAAAAGATCTCTCACTCAACATCTCAGAAAAGGAATGGAAGGTAGCAATGCAGAGATTTCACTCGAGCTCCATATGTGCAAAGCATACAATTATTCAACTCAAAATTATATATCGAGCACATCTGTCTCACTTAAAATTGTCCAAAATGTTTCCAGGGCAAAATCCAAGCTGCGAACGCTGCAATCGAGCTCCAGCCTCACTGGGTCACATGTTTTGGGCCTGCGCCAAATTAACATCATTCTGGACCCAAATCTTTAAATGCCTTTCAGACAGCCTTGGTATCACAATCCCTCCTAACCCACTAACAGCTGTGTTCGGTGTTCTTCCAGATGGGTTTAAAGTGGAGAAGGACAAACAAACTGTGATCTCCTTCACTACACTATTGGCATGCAAACTTATTTTGCTGGCGGCACGGTGGCGCAGTGGGTAGCGCTGCTGCCTCGCAGTTGGGAGACCTGGGGACCCGGGTTCGCTTCCCGGGTCCTCCCTGCGTGGAGTTTGCATGTTCTCCCCGTGTCTGCGTGGGTTTCCTCCGGGCGCTCCGGTTTCCTCCCACAGTCCAAAGACATGCAGGTTAGGTGGATTGGCGATTCTAAATTGGCCCTAGTGTGTGCTTGGTGTGTGGGTGTGTTTGTGTGTGTCCTGCGGTGGGTTGGCACCCTGCCCAGGATTGGTTCCCTGCCTTGTGCCCTGTGTTGGCTGGGATTGGCTCCAGCAGACCCCCCGTGACCCTGTGTTCGGATTCAGTGGGTTGGAAAATGGATGGATGGACTTATTTTGCTCAACTGGAAGAATCCTAACTCTCCTCTGGTAAGTCAGTGGGTAACTGATGTTTTATATTATTTGAAATTGGAAAAAATCAAATTCTCACTTAGAGGATCTGTGCAGAACTTTTTCAAAACCTGGCAGGATCTAATCAATAATATTTTAGAATAAGCTCTTAAAGCGCTGAGGAAGTAGATTCTCTTCCCATTTCTTTTTCTTCTCCATTTATCTTTATCTGCCTATTAATCTCATCAATTTACTTCTTTTTACTAGCTGTAAGTTTTACTCCGTTGGCTATGCTCTCTTTCTCAGGGGTGGGGGTTGATTTGTTTTCAATCCTATTTTTGTAAAAAATGATTTCTTTGTATGGAATGATTACGATAAAATTAAAAAAATAAAGAATGCGGACGCGCATACATCATGGCTGCCACGTGTTCCCAGCGTTCATTTGACGCGTCCTCTGAGCAGATCTTCAGAAATTAACGCTACGCGTACATGAGTTGCAGTACCAGCAAAAAGTCAGGGGGCGCAGTGTGATAAAAGTCAGAACGTGACGTCAGAGTCTCTGGTTACTATCTACATGTGACAGAAAGCCGCTATGCGGATCCTACGGGATCGATGTGCGCGCTTCGATGTTTGATGAATGGTTCGATGTAGTGAAGCAAAATGCCGACATACAAATGCATTGGTGGTGCTTTTATATTCAAGCGTGGCATATTCCCGGTCATAATGACACGATACATTTTAAACGTCTCACATACCGTTTTTTGTGCCGCCTTTTTTTTTCTGGGGCTTCCTCCTGACATGACAGCAGCGGAAAACAGCAGTAGATCACCACAGTGAACACATTAAATGTATGATATTCCGAGTCTCTGCACAGTTAGACTCCTTAGATTTATACTTGATATCACTTTTATGATGAAATGCATTGAAGTATGTATGTTACATTTTACAGATAAATCATTGATTTTGTTTAAATAATGAATACTGTTAATAATTACACACATGGTGGTGACATGGTGGTGAAGAGGTAGCACTGCTGCTCACAGAGTCACGTCGCTGGTATTCTCTGCCTAGAGTTTGCATGTTTTCCTGCTGGGTCTCCTCATTGTGCTCTGGTTTCCTTCCAAAGATATGCAGATTTGGTGACGCTAAAATGATGCCAGTGTGTGTGTGTGCTGGTGTTCACCTTGTGATGGGATTGTTTCTGTCTCGTGCCCAATACTTGCTGGAATGGACACATCCCTGGATTGATGGATTTAATCATTAGATACAGTCATGGCCGAAATTATCAGCACCCCTGGAATTTTCTCAGAAAATGCACCATTTCTCCCAGAAAATTGTTGCAATTACAAATGTTTTGGTATCCACATGTTTATTTCTTTTATGTGCATTGGAACAACACAAAAAAACAGAGAAAAAAAGCCAAATCTGACATCATGTCACACAAGACTCAAAAACTGGGCTGGACAAAATTATTGGCACCCTCAACTTAATATTTGGTTGCACGCGCTGAAATCAAGCACTTCCTATAACCATCAACAAGCTTGTTACACTTCTCAACTGGAATTTCCGACCACTCTTCTTTTGCAAACTGCTCAAGGTCTGTCATATTTGAAGGGCACCTTCTCCTAACAGCAATTTTGAGATCTCTCCATAAGTGTTCAATTGGATTTAGATCCGGACTTTAGATCAGAACTCTCCAGCGCTTTGTCTTCAACCATTTCTGGGTGCTTTTAGAGGTATGTTGGGGTCATTGTCCTGATGGAACACCCATGACCTCTGACGCAGACACAGCTTTCTGACACTGCGCCCTACATTGCACCCCAATATCTTTTGGTAGTCTTCAGATTTCATGATGCCTTGCACACAGTCAAGGCATCCAGTGGCAGAAGCAGCAAAACATTCCCAAAACATCTTAGAACCTCCACCATGTTTGACTGTAGGTACTGTGTTCTTTTCTTTGTAGGCCTCATTCCGTTTTCTGTAAACAGTTGAATGATGAGCTTTACCAAGAAGCTCTAACTTGGTCTCATCTGTCCACAAGATGTTCGCCCAGAAGGATTTTGGCTTCCTCAAGTACATTTTGGCAAACTCCAGTCTGGCTTTTTTATATTTCTGTGTCAGCAGTGGGGTCCTCCTGGCTCTCTTGCCATAGCGTTTCATTTCGTTCAGATGTCGAGCTGACACTGTTACACCCTGAGTCTGCAGAACAGCTTGAATATGTTTTGAAGTTGATTGGGGCTGTTTATCCACCATTCGGACTATCCTTCGTTGCAGTCTTTTATCAATTTTTCTCTTCCGTCCACGTCCAGGGAGATTAGCTACAGTGCCATGTGTTGTGAACTTCTTGATTATGTTGCGCACAGTGGACAAAGGAACATGAAGATCTGTGGAGATGGACTTGTAGCCTTGAGATCGTTGATATTTTTCCACAATATTTGTTCTCAAGTCCTCAGACAATTCTCTGCTCTTCTTTCTGTTCTCCATGCTTAGTGTGGCACACTCAGACACACAACAGAAAGGTTGAGTCAACTTTTCTCCATTTTAACTGGCTTCAGGTGTGATTGCTATATTGCCAGCACCTGTTTCTTGCCACAGGTGAGTTCAAGCGAGCATCATATGCTTGGAATAAAACGATTTACCCACAATTTTGAAAAGGTGCCAATAATTTTGTCCGGCCAATTTTTGGAGTTCTGTGTGACATGATGTCAGATTTGGCTTTTTTTCTCTGTTTTTTTGTGTTGGTCCAGTGCACATAAAGGAAATAAACATGTATATACAAAAACATTTGTAAATGCAACAATTTTCTGAGAGAAATGGTGCATTTTCTGGGAAAATTCCAGGGGTGCAGATAGATAGATAGATAGATAGATAGATAGATAGATAGATAGATAGATAGATAGATAGATAGATAGATAGATAGATAGATAGATAGATAGATAGATAGATAGATAGATAGATAGATAGATAGATAGATAGATAGATAGATAGATACTTTATTAATCCCAAGGGGAAATTCACATACTCCAGCAGCAGCATACTGATAAAAAACAATATTAAATTAAAGAATGATAACAATGCAGTTATACAGGCAGACAATAACTTTCAATAATGTTAACGTTTAACCCCCCGGGTGGAATTGAAGAGTCACATAGTTTGGGGGAGGAACGATCTCCTCAGTCTATCAGTGGAGCAGGACGGTGACAGCAGTCTGTCGCTGAAGCTGCTCCTCTGTCTGGAGATGATACTGTTCAGTGGATGCAGTGGATTCTCCATGATTGACAGGAGCCTGCTCAGCGCCCGTCACTCTGCCACGGTTGTCAAATTGTCCAGCTCCGTGCCTACAATAGATCCTGCCTTCCTCACCAGTTTGTCCAGTCGTGAGGCATCTTTCTTCTTTATGCTGCCTCCCCAGCACACCACCGCGTAGAAGAGGGCACTTGCCACAACCGTCTGATAGAACATCTGAAGCATCTTATTATTATCTCATTAAACATCCTTTTCAGAGATATTGTGGTAAGGTGTCATCGGAATTAAATGGATGTTCCAGGCAATTCACAACACAACAAAGCCGAACCTGTTCTCATCGTGATAATATCTCACACTGCCACCTGCTGGATTCTTCCAGATTTACGTAAAGTACGCGCCCAAGTATAAACAGTACAACGCTTGCGTAGCAGGAGCGTCCGCTGGAGCATGCGTCGCATCATGTGAAGTATAAACCCGGCCTAAGTGTCAGTAGTGGCATTTGAATTCGTAACCTCAGGGTCTGCGGTTGAGCGTTTTGACCCCTATACCACCCTGTGTAAAAAATAGAAAATTTGAGATTTTATTTCAAAGCTTCTCTTATGCTGGCCATTCTCCCATTATGTGCCACAAATTTATCAAGAATGATTCGTAAAAACATGACAATCCAGCGTTCAGTTTGAAGGCTTTCTTTCAGGCCCTTAAAGCGGAACTGAACAACGCACTGAGTCATTATTAATGTGATTACAGACGTGAGGTCGACATTTTTCTATTTCTGGCACAGAATGCACTCCTATCACCGAAGCATGACTAATTCGTGTTACATTAAAGTCAGCAGATCTATTTGTATGAAGACATTTTCTAATGAAATAGTGATTGCCTTTCATGAAAATTTAATGCAGATGGAACAGGGAAAATTCACTTTTTTTAGCTTGACTGGTGATTCCAAACTGGTCAAAGTGTGAGTGCTGCATGTATCCATAGGTCCAGCGGTGGTCTGGCAATCTGTGTAGGGTAGCATCTTGCTTTGTGCCTGCTGCTGCCAGGATAGGCATGGAATTGGCTTAACCCAAAAAGATCCTCCCAAAAATATGTTACTCACCACATGTGGTTTAGAGGTATGGCTGCAAAAATTTTGTAATCTCGTGAAAAACAGAGATAAAAAAGTTTCTGATATGCAGTGCCCTCCATAATGTTGGGGACACAGACACAATTGTCCTTGATGTACCCCTCTGCTCCACAGCCTGAAATGACAAATCAAACAATTCGGACATCGTGATCAAAGTGCACATTAATTGCAGACTTTCATTTAAGAGGTTTTGCGCACATTTTGCTCACACAACACTTTTTCTACGTGTGTGCCCATCCCTCATTCCAAAAAAAAAAATTTTTCAGGGCACTGTAATGTTTGGACTCAGCAATGGCAGTTGTCATATTTTGAACTTTGTCGCATATCTGCTTGAAGTCTGCAATTCACAGACATCACCAGGTGCTGAAGGTCTTCTCTGATGATGCTTCACCAAGCCTCTAATGCAGCCATCTTCAGCTCCTGCTTGCTTCGGGGGGCTTGACCCCTTAAGTTTTCTCTTTAACACATGGAAGCCCTGCTCAGGTGGATTTAAATAGAGTGTCTGGCTTGGCCATTCAAGAATTTCCCTTTTTTTTAGCTTTGATAAACTCCTATGTGGCCTCAGCAGTGGGTTTGGCTCATTATCTTGTTGTAAGATGAAGCGCCGTCCAGTGGGTTTGGAGTCATTTACTGAATTTGATGTTCTACACACCTCAGAAGTCATCATGCCACTACAGTCAGCAGTTCCATCATCCATGAAGAAAAGTGTGCCAGGACCTGCGGCAGCCATACATTCCCAAGCCATAACACCCCCAGCACCACGTGTAACAGATGAGGTGGTCTGTTTTGGATCTCGGGTAATTTCTTACTGTCTCCACACTTTACTCGTGCCATCACTCTGATGAGGTACATCTTTGACTCAACTGTCCACAAGACCTTTTAGCAGAAGGTTCTTATAAGTTCTGTCCATCCTGTTTTTGTAGCTAACTAGTGGTTTGTATCTTGCAGTATGACCTCTGTATTTCTGTTCACAAAGTCTTCTGCTGATAGCTGTCTCTGACGCACACATCGGCCCCCTGAAGACTGTTTCTGATCTGTCAGACAGGCGTTGGGGTCTTTTTCTTTATCATAGTGAGGTTTCTTCTGTCATCAGCAGTGGAGGTCTTCCTTGGCCTAGCAGTCCCTTTGTGATTCCTGACCCACCAGTGTGTTCTTTCTTCTTCATAATATTCCAGACAGTTGATTTGGGTCATCCTAAAGTTTTTCTGAGGTCTCCCATGGTTTTATTCTTGTGTTTCAACCTCTTAGACTTTCACTGGGACAGCTCTTGTCCTCATGTTAAACAACGACAACTACAGACTCTGAAGGGTAGAGGCGAACTGAGATATCTTATGAAGCAATGAGACCCACCTGAGGAATCACAAACACATGGGGTGCCAATTGTCCCAAACATTATGGTGCTAGTAGTAAAGAGAGAAAGGAGTCTTTTCCCCCAATATAAATGTTTATTCTAATATGTTATTTATCAGATCCTGTTAGGTTTTGAAAATGTTCTGCACAGATCCTCTAAGTGAGAATTTGATTTTTTCCAGTTTCAGATAGTATATAACATCAGTTACCCACCAACTTAAAAGAGAAGAGTTAGGATTCTTCCAGTTGAGCAACATAAGTCTGCGTGCCAATAGTGAAGTCAAGGCAATCACAGTTTGTTTGTCCTTCTCCACTTTAAACCCCTCTGTGAGCCCACCAAACACAGCTGTTAATGGATTAGGAGGGATTGTGACACCGAGGCTGTCTGAAAGGCATTTAAAGATTTGGGTCCAGAATGATGTTCATTTGGTGCAGGCCCAAAACATGTGACCCAGTGAGGCTGGAGCTCGATTGCAACGTTCACAGGTTAGATCACAGGTTGGATCTTGCCCTGGAAATATTTTCAACAATTTTAAGCTAGAGAGATGTACTTGATAAAAGATTTTGAGTTGAATAATTGAATGTTTTGCACATGTGGAGCTCGTGTGAATTCTATGCTTAGCTGCCTTCCACTACTTTTCTAAAATGTTGAGTGAGAAATCCTTTCCCCACTGTACTCAAAGGAAAGGACTTTAAAATGGTTTTATTTATTATAGAAATGTTGTCTGTGTCCACAAGACTGCTTAATATCACTTCTGGAATAGAAATAGGTGGGAGGTGAGGAAAACTGAGCAGATTTCATTTAGCAACGTTTCTAATATGGAGATAGTGTAGTCATTTCTACATGGTGTGACCACAATGTATGCAAACCACCTTAAATAAAAGAAGGCAATGTGCACTTTAGTCACGTCCAAATTGTTTGATTTTGCATTTTAAACTTTGGAGAAAAAAGGGGTAAATAAAGGGAAAATCAAGTTCTGCTTGTGTCTCTTTGGAAGTTAGTTGTTCTTAGCTTTTTGTCTGCCATTCTCACTACCCTTTTGCCCATTCTGTGGTCGATTTCCCTCTTTTGGCCACGTCCAGGGAGGTCAGCTACAGTTGCATGAACCTTCAACTTCTTCATAATATTTGCAACTGTTGTCACAGGAATGGTGCAGTGGGTAGCACTGCTGCCTCGCAGTTGGGAGTCCTGGGGACCTGGGTTCGCTTCCCGGGTCCTCCCTGCGTGGAGTTTGCATGTTCTCCCCGTGTCTGCGTGGGTTTCCTCCGGGTGCTCCGGTTTCCTCCCACAGTCCAAAGACATGCAGGTTAGGTGGATTGGCGATTCTAAATTGGCCCTAGTGTGTGCTTGGTGTGTGGGTGTGTTTGTGTGTGTCCTGCAGTGGGTTGGCACCCTGCCCGGGATTAGTTCCTGCCTTGTGCCCTGTGTTGGCTGGGATTGGCTCCAGCAGACCCCCGTGACCCTGTGTTCGGATTCAGCGGGTTGGAAAATGGATGGATGGATGGATGTCACAGGAATATCAAGATGCTTGGAGATGATGGTCTTCTAGCCTTTGCCTTTAACGTGCTTGTTGTCTATTGTTTCTTTGCTGATCTCCTCAGAGAACTCTCTCCTTTGCTTTCAGTGTGTTCAGTGTGGGACACACGATGACACCAAACAGCAGGGTGACAACTTTCTTTCACTTAAATTGGCTGAATGACTGATTGCACTATTGAAGACGTGTGTGATACGAATTCAAGTAAACAGCTAGCTTGTAAAATCACTCAAATCCGATTTTTTAGGGTCTTTTCTAGAGGTACCAACAACAGTGTCCAGGCCATCTTTGTAGAATAAGTCACACTTGATCTCTTGTCACACTTGCTTTGCTTTACTCGATGACATATCAGAGGCATGCGGGCACACGGGACAATCGCTTTTCATGTCATCACTTCTCAGGAAGCTGGAAGGGGACCCACACATTTGTCCGCCTCTGTATACTCATGAATGTTGGTGCCAGAGTGTGCAGATGTGTCGCATGTTGATTAGCACATGCATGGAGGTATTTCACTACACAAGGGCGTGCCAGACTCATTTTAAATGAGGCCTAGAAACAGCCCTTTATCTCCATCAACAAACTCGCTCTACAAACAAAACATTCAGGCACCTCTGTGCTCATCTCAATCGTACGTTCTGCCTTGCCCTCTTAATTTGCTTTACATCTTTATCAGCTTTTCTTTTTTTCTTTTCTTTTCCAGTGATATTTGGGTGAAAAACAAGAATACAGATAAAGCACAAAAATAACGGGTAAGATACACATGGACGCCCTGTGATGGACTCATGGTTAGTCCACAGTAGATTCCTAACTTGTGTTCAGATTCCTGAAAGCCTGTCTTTAATAAGACAAATAGATGGATTGACCTCTTTGGATACAATGCTGGAGATGTAAGTAGTATAAGATTAGTCAACATATAATACAATACAATATAATACAATACAATACAATTTTTTTATATAGCCCAAAAAAAGACCCTGCCTCTTGACAGACCCCCAGCCTTGACTCTCTAATAAGACAAGAAAAAACTCCCAAAAAAACCCTTGTAGGGAAAAAATGGAAGAAACCTTGGGAAAGGCAGTTCAGAGAGAGACCCCTTTCCAGGTAAGTTGGGTGTGCAGTGGGTGTCAAAGAGAAGGGTGTCAATACAATACAATACACAGAACAGAACACAAGTAATCCTCAGTACAGTATAATGCAATAGTGCAATAGAAATATTACAAGTACAGAGGAGAATTCAGCTGTAGATGATATCACAGAATATGATTTGGATTTGTTCAGAGTCCTGCAGACCTCAGCTACTTATTGGCCATTCCACAGCTGAGTCAGCACTGAGTCACCAATCCGATGAAAGGACCCCTCTACCTGATGATTCCTGCAATCCTCCATCAGAGATGACTTTACCTTCAGCAAACAAAACAACTTGGCAGGTGGGCCGTGGCACCAAGTGCCACATTTGAGTACCGAGAAGAGAAACAGAATAGGTGAGGGTTAGTAACACATTGTAACTATCATATTGTAGCGGTCAGGGGCCGCTAAGATTCACACCGTCAAAGGTGACGGTGATTTATTTATTTAAATAGAGGAGATCCCAGGGACGTCCCCAGCCTTGGATCGACCCACACACACACTCTACAGAGACCAGTAACTCACACTGGGAAGGGTAAACAATAAAGAATATAATGAATCAAAATTAACTGAATGAAAAACAATAAAACCACCCTGACCCTTTCGGAGATATTACATTTAACTTATATACATGAACACCTCACCGCAAAGTCCATGAAAACCAAACCGGATGAAAATGAGAGGTGATGAAGTTAAGTCCAGCGATTTGTATGTTGAAAGGGTGTCCTACCGGTAGTTACTGAAAGGATGAAATCAGATAGATGGTTCAGGAGCGCTCCACTCTTCCGGAAAACCAATGAATCCAACACAGTCCTCAGTGCACAGGTAGACAGATGATCCAGACCCCAACAAACAAATACAGTCCAGGACACAATGATTAATTAAAGTTCCAATAACAGCAGGCAGCACGACAGATAAACGCAACACACAACGCACCAAAACAAAACTTTTGCCCTCTGCCCTCCTTTTAACTTCCTTTGACCACCTTTGACCCCAACAGCCCCTGACAGGACTGCTGGGAGATGCAGTTCTTATTTAGTTCCAATGCTACAATATTACTTATGCTTTATTGCTAATGACTAACAACAGAGATGCAGTCTGCACAGTTAACCAGCAGCTCTAGTCAGGATGACTATGCGGGACTAATGCAGGGCCACTTCTAAAATATTGAGGAGTGGGAAAATCATATATTTAACCCAGTGGAGAAGAGATACCTCTGGTTGGAGACCCCAGCTTTCATTAGAGCTACACCACTGAAAGACAGGATTGAACAATAAATAATACGAATGAATAAAACAAAAATGTTTTCATGTGAAAATCCAGAAGCTGAGCGTTATGGAGCATAAGGGTTTGGGGTTGAACGAAAAATTTGCAACATGAATACCCTGAGGAAAGGCATCTCAACTCTGGAAAGCTGCCTCGGCTGCCAAGTTTCTAGCTAGTGAGACCAGTTGTGCTTCATCAAAGGGGGCTCTCGAGATGCTCAAATCTAATCTGCGTTCAAGCTTCAGTGAAAGGCCACCGGAGACAAGAGATGTGGTGAATTCCCGTCAACAGTGCAGCCTTGTGCAATTACTGTAAACTGTATTCCTGTTATAGACTCTAAGTTTTATTTGTAACTCTGAGCAATATCTCCTGTGGGTTATGGCTGTTGCAGCTCCAGCAGTAAGATGTATGCCGTCATTTACAAACTCACACTTTATTTTACGCCTTTACTTTTGCCAGGCAGTATAGTGTGGTGGCCATGGAATTAAACCTGAAATCTCAAGACTAGCATCCTCATCTCCACCTTACCTGTATCTAAGTTGCAGTTCTTATTTTTATTCATTCATTATTTTCCCAAACACACTTATTTAAGACAAGGCCAACAACATCAGGCACCTGGCCGGAATCCACCATCGACAAAGATGGCAAACAATTGTAGGACAATCAGACTCACTCCAGTCAGCCAAAACCTGTGCAGGTTGTGGGACATAAGGCTAGTCACGTTCTTGGACCTAGGCCCAGAACCAGAAGTGACATTCTTGGACCCAGCCCAGAACTGGAAGTGTCGTCGTCAGAATCAGGCAGAATTTCACGTGTTTGGTCTGCAGAGCGTCACAAGAACAAGCCAAAGACATCAGGAAAGGTTTGGGTCAGCCACCCATATAAATATTCCCTGGTTGCAAATGGATAATTCTTAGGAGTTATTTACAGGTTTGATTCCAAAACAGAACTGAGGCAGGTTGTCAAAGATGGCTGCTTTATTTGCCGAGCCCAGAAGTGACATCATCAGAGGCCCCGGAACCGGAAGTGATGTCATCAGAGGCATCAGAGCCGTATGGGATTTCCTGTGGATGGTCTGCAAGGGATTGAGAAAGAAAGTCAGTGCACCACGCCGGCCCCTGGTCTGGCACGGAACTACCATTATTCAGGCCCTTTAGCTGCCTCCCAATTGCATGTGTGCAACAAGATATAAAAGAGAAAGGCTTACTGCACCCCACCACCCCTGGCCTGGAGTGGAATTACCTTCTTTTGGTCCTTCTAGCTGCCACCCATGCGCATGTGTGTGACACATGAAGGCCTTCGAGAGATTGATCCTGGACTACAGGGGCCCGAAACCAGAAGTGACATTCTCAGACCCAGACTCGGACCCGGAAGTGACGTTGTCAGAATCAGGCAGAATTTCCCATGTTTGGTCTGCAGAGTGTCACAAGAATGAGCCACAGACATCAAGAAAGGTTTGGGGCAGCCACCCATATTATATTCCCTGGCTGCAAATGGGTAATTCTTAGGAGTTGTGTGTACGAGTCCTGTGGTAGACCACCTGTCCCCACTGCAGTTTGTCAATCAAACAGAGTGGAAGATGCAATATCTGTCTACTCCACAAGGCTTATTCTCACCTGGACAAAGCTGGCCACACTGTAGGATGTTTTTTGATTTCTCCAGCACCTTCTATGCCATCCAGACATTTCTACCGAACTAGCTGTCACACTACTTTGCACTTTCAGTGTTTTCTACTCTTAAGACGCATTACGTTACATTCATCTAAAACTCAATGCCCTGTTAATATACTGGTATGAAAACAGTGCTACATCATACAAAGAGTAGTTCCCTAATGGGATTTAACTCTTCAGATCATTTCCTAAGTGTTACACATCCTACATCTCAACATCTCACATTCACTTGTCTTCACCTGTGAAACACACGGTGCTACATTGATGTAGTGTATAACTCAAAGTTCGCTGGTTTCACTGAGGTGAATTCCAAACCATATGAATAGTAGTTTCCTAACAGTGATATGCAGGTGGATGAGCCTATGGTGTCCTGGATGATGGACTATCAGTTGGGCAGACCACCATTTGTGAGAGTCAAGGACTGTGTGAGCAACACTGGAGCACCACAAAGAACAGGCCTGTCTGCTTTACTCTTCACTCTGCCAGCGACGTAACTCGCGTTTGTGCCGCTTGGGGCGGGGCGGTGCTTCAATTTGCCACCCTCCAACATATCTGAATATGTTAACCTATTTAAATAGAAAATTAAAATGATGTATAGAGAAAAATTAAGATAAATTTTGCATAGATTTATTCATATATAGAGAAACAGCAATAATTTTTCACATATAATTATTTATAAGCACTAGACAAGAATATACAATAGTATAAATGCACTGATAAGCCGTGTTCTAATTATTAGTTTAATATAATTACGCGGCGGCACGGTGGCGCAGTGGGTAGTGCTGCTGCCTCGCAGTTGGGAGACCTGGGGACCCGGGTTCGCTTTCCAGGTCCTCCCTGCGTGGAGTTTGCATGTTCTCCCCGTGTCTGCGTGGGTTTCCTCCGGGCGCTCCGGTTTCCTCCCACAGTCCAAAGACATGCAGGTTAGGTGGATTGGCGATTCTACATTGGCCCTAGTGTGTGCTTGGTGTGTGGGTGTGTGTGTGTGTGCCTTGCAGTGGGCTGGCACCCTTCCCAGGATTGGTTCCTGCCTTGTGCCCTGTGTTGGCTGGGATTGGCTCCAGCAGACCCCCATGACCCTGTGTTCGGATTCAGCGGGTTGGAAAATGGATGGATGGATATAATTACGCTGCAAAAACCAGAACCAGTGTAGTGTACAAGTGAGAGGTGGGGATGTTTTCTGCGCAGAGCAAGAATGCATTCGGATTGATAAAGAAATGAAATTATAAATTGTAAATTAGTTGTTTATCTTCCTAGAAATTATTATCGGTGTAATGCTTATGTTTATTTTTGTTATTGCCTCATAAATTTCAACTGCTGTGTCTGATGCCGTCACAGAAGGACAGTCTGAAAATTATTTTTGTAGCGTTTGTGGATAAAAATCAGAGAATTTGACTTTTTTTATTCATGAGTGATATTTTCCAAACCCTGCTGCTTACACATGGATTGTACTGAGCCTTTTGGACAATAATGCCACCCCCAAAAATGTGCCGCCTGGGACGGACTGGCCCCTTCCACTCACCCCTAGCTATGCCACTGCACTCTGCACACCTCACACTACAAATATAACAGCAGGTTTGTGAAAATTCTCTGCTGATTCCGCACTTATGGGGTGTATTGATAAGGGTAATGAGACGGAGGAGAAGAGTCAGGGGGAGAACTTTGAGAATTGTCTGTGTCAGCAAGTATTTCTCTCCTGCCTGGGGCTCACAGTTTTGTTTCTTGTTTGTATTGTTTCCTTTTATGCTATTTACTTGTATTAATGTTAATTTTAATTATTATGTACACAGTTTACTTTGTGTTTACTTGTAAAGGGGAATGGACTAGATTATTTCACATGTACTTTGTGGGTGGTTCCATAAGGGGCAGGGCCACCTGCCAATCACTGCCAGGAAGACAACTCCACACTATTTATGGGTAGACCTTCCTTTAGCTCCTGGTGGCTCATTTCAAACACACACTAGGGAGTGGAGAGTTTCTTGTGAATTAACTGTAACTTTGTTATTGCCTTGTGTTTTCTAGTTTTTTCGATCCTGTGCTCTATTTCTCAACTATGTCTGCATTGGGACTTTGGTTAACGTGATTGCCTTGCCTTTTATGGCAAATCCTTTGAGCTCTTTGGCATTCATTTATTGCAGAGTTTTTTTTGATAAAATAAACTTTTTATTTTATAAAGATTTCCCAGGGTCATTTTTGGTGTCTAGTCGGGGTTTTCATGGCATCCCCGTCCCCCTTTGGGCAATTTTTAAAAGTGTTTTGGGACTCCTCAGTCACGACTCAGGTCATGTTACCTGTAGAAATTCTCAGGTGATTCTGCACTTATGAGGTGTAGGAAAGACGCTATATAAATAAAACATATTATTATTATTATTATTGTATTGATAAGGGGGATGAGACAGAGGAGAGAGGTCAGGGGCCAAACCTGTATAGGATGTGAGGATCTAGAAATCAAAATGACCCTCACCATGAAGGCCACACTTTGACTGCTGATATCAATACAACATACCAGTCAGGCTGATGCAGAGAATTATTTCCAGTAAAAGTTTGACAACATTCAGCTCCCAGAAGTGAGAAGCAAATCAAACTTTTGGACTTCTTCCCTACTGCACAGCCTACTCTCTTCCATAGTGAAGCAATTCTTGGAGTCAGATTCTGTGTTGTTCTTTCATGGGCCAATCTGCCATTTGGTTAACATTTCACTTGTGACTTAAGTGAGTGTGGCAGCTGTAGAGCTTCAATATGCAAGATGTTTAAATGGCAAGCGCTGTCTAGCAAGTCCAGTTGGAGGACCTTGGGGTGTCAATCCTGCTTTTTGAGTCTGTGGGATTTTTATGGAGAGACAGGGTGAGAAAGAATTCATTTGCATTTCCAATAGATGAGGAGTAGCAAATGACATAATGCTGTGGCTTGGAAGGTGGAATACAAACAATGGGGACGCTTAGCTGACACTAAAGTTGTCACTGATATGCATGTGTGTGATCTGTAAAACTATGACGTGTTAAAGAAAGGCCAGCCGTGATCCTCGTCTCTGTCTCTTGTGTGTCGAGGGAGTGCAGACTCCTCTGTGCTTATATGACATTTCATGCATACCCGAGCTTAACTTGGCTTTGACACTGTAATTACGCTCTGTGTGATCTTGTTCAGTTGATGGAGTACAGTCAGTACATCCTAAAACAGCTGTGAACATCTTGATCCTATGCAGTTTGCCAATCAGACACAGATAGGTGTGGAGGATGTTCTCATCTCCCACTTGGACAAAGCTGGCACCACAGTCTGGATTGTGTTCTTTGACCTTTCCAGTGCCTTAAACACCATTCTGCCACATCTGACTGGGGAAAAACCTCAAGGCATTGCATCTTGATGCCCCCACAGTCTCATGTACTACCTGACCACCAGAGAGTGGTTTGTGAGGCTGAGGGACTGTGTGTCAGAAATGGTGGTGTGTAATACTGGAGCACCTCAGGGGACTGTCCTGTGTCCCTTCCTGTTCACCCTGAACACGACAGACTTCCAATACAATACCGGTGCTTGTCATATATAGAAATTTTCAGATGACTCCTCCATCATTGATGTGAGTCTGGGTGCAGGAAAGTTATGGAGGACTTGGACTTGTGGTCAGCATCACCAAGACAAAAGAACTGGTGGTGGACTTCCAACATACCAAGAAGCCTCTAAGACATCAGTCATCATCCAGGGGGATATATGGAAGTGGTGCATAGCTACACATACCTGGGGGGGTGGAGGTCACATAAACTACAAACTGGACTGGTCTGACAACATAGTGGCGCTGGACAGGAAGGGCCAGACAAGATGTCCTAAGGAGACTCTGGACATCTGATGTGTGCAGCAAGTTACTGAAAATCTTCTACTAGTCCATAGTAGCCAGTGTGGTGCTCTACGCTGTAATCTCCTCGAGAGTCTACTTGAGCTCAAAGTAGATAGATAGATAGATAGATAGATAGATAGATAGATAGATAGATAGATAGATAGATAGATAGATAGATAGATAGATAGATAGATAGATAGATAGATACTTTATTAATCCCAAGGGGAAAGACTTTGAGAAAAAAAGTTGGAGACTCATGGTTTAAGATATACAGGTAATTTTCAGTAGAACACAAGGTAACTTTCCTTTTTTCAGAAAAGGTATTTCACTTTCACCATTTACTGTATTTTTACCTTTAAATTTACTAACATTTTTAGGAAGAGTCATGGCTGTTCCAAACTTCTCCCATTTAAGAATTGTGCAAGGCACTGAGCTCTTGGGAAAACTTCAATGCTGCAGAAGTGTGTTTTTGTAGCCTTCTCCAGATCTTTGTCTCGACAAAATGCTGTCTCTAAGTTCCGAAGATAATTCCTTCAGCCTCACAGCTTGGTTTTTGCTTAACTGTTGGGCCTCCTATGGACGGGTGTGCGCCTCTCCTAGCTGTGTGCGATCAACTGAACTGACCACAGGTGGACACCAAAGAAGGTTTAGAAACATCTCAGTGATGACCAATAGAATGGGCTGCACCTGAGCCAAATGTCAAGTATCATAGCAAAGGGTCCGAAGACTCATGTCAATGAGATATTTCAAGTGAGGGTGAATACTTACGTGACCAGTTATGTTGTATATGTATGAATAATTTAGACCACTTTGCCGAGATCTGTTTTCACTTTTTCTGTTGATCAGCATTCACAAAGCAAAATGAATTCCACTGTGGTATAACAATAAAATGTAATAATTCTTCTCTTTGGAAGAGACCCTTTTTATAGGCCCTGTGTCGGCCGTTTGACCCAAAGAGTGGGCCGCATGCCGGGAATGGCCTGCTTAAGCAGATCCTCAGAAAGTCTAAAAGGACATCTGAAAAATGCGTTCATCCCTCGACCACCAGAAGCCGCTCACTCCAATTCCGCATCATAACCCTGGGGTCTTAAACTCCATTCACAGAGGGCTGCGGGATTTCATTCCAGCTACTTTCCAACTTATGCTCATGGTTCAGACTTGGGTGTTTCACTTTTTAAGATTCCAAAATTGAAATTGCTTATTTTTTTCCTTCAGCAGCTGCCAGTTAGCAGTAAGTCCGGACGTGCTCCAGGTCCAAAAAGTCTGGATGATGTTTTCAGCAGAAGATAACAAAAACAATTTTAGAAATGCCTGACGTGTCAGAGTCAGGGTGCTGCCAAGCTCTATTGCAGGGGTCTCAAACTCAATTCGGGTTTTCGCAGTATCTGTTGTTTTTTAACAATTAGAGGACAATTCCCAATATTATTGCTACATCTTCATTTACTGTGTTTAAGTATGCAGTTTGGCAGCACCATCGATGTTCCATTAGCTGCCTTGTTTGGCTGTTAATTAAGAAGGAAGATGGAAGAAAGCAAAACCTGCAGCCACTGTGACCCACCGCCAGGAGCTGACTGTGAATCCCCCGCCTTGGGCAATCTCAGCTGTACTGGGCACAAGTCCATTGTGGGATGGGATGGAAAAGTAATGGAGGTGAAGGAATCTTTTATTACTCAAGTGTGTTTAAGCCATTGATCCATCCAGTTTCACAGCCCCCTTTACCTCAATAAAATGAAGGCAGAAAAATGAAAGTCACTTTTTGTATCCAGCAGGGGGCGCTAGCTCCCTTGTTGGAATAAGTTATTTTTTAATTGCGGTATGTTACATAACCCGAAACTATATAGATATAATATAAAAAGGCGATACCCCTCCCTTAGTGATACGGTGGTAAGAAATCACATAGGAGAAATAACATAGTTTTTCGTAAAGATGGATTACGTGGCATAACAGATGAAGACAAGACCTTCAGGAGTGGGGGCCCAACTTGTAGAGTCTGCCATTTACATTGCTGCACTGGAAGGATTTTCAGGATCGGATGTCGATATCTCCCATCCATACTTTGGCTTCAAAGGTGTGCCAGGCAATGTTCCAAGGCTTTATACCCTTTCTTCATGTGCAGGCTCCCACTTAAGTGAATAATACAATTCCAAACAAGACAAAGAGGATACCATTTCATGCTGAATCTGACAGATGAAAAATAGTGCACGTTGCTCATTTCACAGTTGTTCCTGTCTTGTCTTCGAATGCTTGCCTAGCAATTCTAAATGATGAGCCCCTGTGCTAAATCTGGCTGTGCACGTAAGTAGAAAGAAAAGTAGGTTTATGAAATATTTGTACAGAGCACATTGACATATTAAACTTATACACTTATTACACTTTTACAAAAGGCCACAGTGCAGGTTTCTAGAGCTTCATTACAGCCTGGTCTGGCAACGCATCTGCTCATGCAGAACATGAAATGATAGCAGACAGGAGGGTTAGGTTTAGGGTTAGGGGAATGAAGCCTGAAGGCAATTGCACTGGTGCACAGATCCCACAAAATAATGTTTTACTTAAAGGTACATACACCCTCTACAATGAAATACATAAAAACACTCTAAAACCCCCTTCACACTGTTACATATTGTTCACTTATCAGTATCTATATAATTCTATAACATTTCATCATTTTTGCAGTAAAATTTTAAATTAAAATAGAGGGTTCAAATAGAATACCCCGTACTGGTCAAACTAAAAACTGCCTAAAAAGTTAAATAAATATATGATTAAAATGACACTAAAAGTGAACTTTAAAAAAACATTAAAAATAGGGTTATCGAGTGTTTAAAAATAATTTAAATAAGGCACTGTAAAACATTTTAAAAAGCAAATAAATAATGGCTAAAACAAGTGCCCTGAAGGCAATCTTTAGCATCAGGGCCTTATGCACTAATTACATCTACTGACTTTAAGATTAGGATTTTAGACAGGAGTAAGACATAAAAGGACAAGGGTTCAAAACAGTGTTTTAACATTAGGGACCAGAGTGGATCTTGACTTTGCTGACGATGCTGTGATCTTCATGGAGTCAATGGAGGCTCTGATCGGGGCTCTCGAGAGACTGAGCGAGGAGTCTGAGTGTCTGGGCTTGCAAGGGTCCTGATAAAAACCAAGAGTCAGGCCTTTAATGACCTCTTGGGCACAGCCATCAGCAGTGTGTCTGTCTGCGGAGAGTGTGTAGACCTTGTCAAGAGGTTCAATTACCTAACATTCATGTCTCTGGTGACTCTTCCTATGAAGTCAGTAGATGGATTGGGAGACCATGGGGGTGGTCATGAGGTTGCTGGAAAGGGGTGTGTGGCACTCCCAATATCTATGCAAAAGGACAAAGACACATTACCTGCATTGTGAGGGCGCGTCAGTTACGGCACTATGGCCATGTGGCACGTTTCCCCCAGGATGATCCAGCTCATAAGATCCTCATTGTTGGGGACCCCAGTTGCTGGACCAGGCCAAGGAGTCTCCCACGTAACACCTAGCTGCGGCAGATAGAAGGTCATTTCCAAAGGGTGGGACTGGACCGTGTCTCTGCCTGGGGGGTTGGCAACCGGGATCCCGAGTTGTTTCGTTGTGTAGTGGGTGCGGCAATGCACTGTAGCAGTGCATACTCCCCAACTTGACTTGACTTGATCTGAGGTGAGACTTATTTTAACCACAGGGCTGTTTCACTGTTTTTAAGGTAGGGGATTGGGGTGGGGATAGGTGATATAAAAACTATTTTACCTTTTCCAGCTTGTATTCCAACAAAGCCATTGCTGAGTCACGATCCAAATACTGAGGTTCAACTAAATCTCTCTCAACTGTAAATCTGAAAGCCATTAGCACCGAGATACTACGCACTCTCAGCATATGCTCATGACATTTGACAATGGTTTCATTTACCTTTGGATCTGGTGTATGTGGGACTTGAGCGAAGTAAAGAGTTGCCAGAGGAAAGACTTTTTATCAAAATAGTTACCAATGGGAGTAAATTTATTTTTCAAAATTTTGGCTTTACAATATCCATATACCCTATTAATAAAATTATCTTTTTGGGTAAGAATGAGATCAAATACTGTACCCTCAAATTCTCGACAACCTCAATTTGGACACAAATTTCTAGATCCTTTAATTTGTTATCACCCAAGATAATACAAGGTTCAGTAAACTCTGGACACCGTTTGTTTATATCTAAACGAATCTTAATTTTATCCACTGATGTAAGAGGAGGAGGATCAGACTTAGCAAATTCTAGTAAAGTAGTCTTAAATGATGTACCAATCATTATTTTCATCCCCTCTTGAGGTGTTAGGGTTAGGGTTAGGGTTAGGGTAGGGGATTAGGCCATTAATGGCATGCTCTGGCACACATAGTCTAATTCAATAAATATAAGTTTATAAAAGGTCTTGTACCAGCCAGCTGTTTCCCTAAAATTCAATAAAAAAATAATAAACAAATAAATAAATCTTTAAATACTCTTTGTAAAATGTGTTCAAGAAAACTTTACCTAAAATTATTCCCATAGTCTTAAAAGAAGATAAATTGAGTCGGGTTCTAAAAAAAGATTTCCCCTCCCATTCCCCCTTAAAATATCTAAAGGAATGTTTCATTAAATCCATATATAAAAAGAGATAAGAAAATATATAACTAAATAAAATATATAAATAAATGATCTTTATATACATTTGTTCAGTTAATTAAATTAGGTTAAAAAGGGGAAATAAATAGTTAAAAGTGGGGATAAAATAATTAATTAAATAATTTAAATTATTATTATTGTAATTAAAAAATTTAACCTTAGGGACCTATAAATACAAACGTTAAGATAAGGGATAGGGGTGAGGGCTAAACTTTATGATTTATTATTTACAATAGACAATTTTTAACATTAGGGTCCTGTAAAATATCTATTTTTAACCTCAGAGATCCTATTAAGAGTCTACATTAACCTCAGGGATGTTATCTAATGATTTTTAGGTGTAGGGTTGGGGATGGGATAGACCTTCTCATTCATTTTAATTACTATTATGGTCTTTGTCTAAATTTTAACATTAGGGTTAAACAAACCAAGGTACGTTTTTAACATCAGGGATAACAAAGGGCTAAATTAACATCAGGGAAACCCAACATAAGTCTAGTTTAAATCTCAGGGCCACAATTCTTAGGGAAAAAACTTAGCATCAGAGACCCTAAAAAGAACTAATTAACATTAGGGCCTAATAATATTGATTTTAAGGTTAGGATGTGGGGTGAGGGGTCGAGAATATATTTAATACTATAGGTCAATAATCGTTGGGTGGGATCCCGATATTTAAAAGGTCTTTTAGACCCTCATCATATCTCGCGAAGTGAAAATAAGATAACATGATTTGATTGGCTGCCTCTTGTGTGAACCAGAATACATACTTTGGATCCAATAATAATTTAACATCATCTAATATTACAAAACTAGATTCTGCCGCTTTTGAGTTAAATTACTCTATTCTTTGTGTGATTCTAGGAATCTTGTTAAATTTTGGGACTTCTACTATATAAGACTCAGCTGCTGGAAAACATTTTTTAAGGACTTGAAAAGTTTCCTCAATTAAATCTAGTTTTAGATCCCCCTTCTGAATAATATCACTAACTCCAAGTTTAACTTGGTTCTGGAGGGCCAATTTTTAAAAAAAGCTTAAGAATTCCAGCACTGTATATCTATCCACTATTTCTACCTGAAGATTGGATAGCGGAATCGGCCCCAAATTATATAATAATGTGTCCCCCAGGAAAATGACGGGCTGTTTAAAGACCGGATGCCATTGTTTAAAAGCTGAACACTTATTAGGTAACACTAAAAGTTTAGAGATAGGAGAACAATCAGAATTGGTGTTATCCAGTAATTTATTTTTAGAACAATCACCATTCATCATTATCCGACCATTTATTGTAGGTGTCTTAAGTGTTTTTGCCTCACTTGGTGGTTGTTTAAATTCAGAAGAAGTGTCCGATAACCCAGAATCTGAAACAGTAGAAGGTGGACAGGAAATATCAGAATCGGTTTTAAAAGATGTTAAACTCACAGGGGGAAACATAATCTGCCACTAAAGAAGGGATATTTGTTTGCGGACGGTAAATGACTGTTACCTGTTCTGCACCAGGAGATTCAATTTGTGCATTCATAGGTATGGTTGTTAATTCCAATATAACTCGGAGTCCTGCCACGTGCAAATGTTCGCTGATGACATGAACTTGATGCTATCGTGAGCTGCATCAGGAGTGGGCAGGAGGAGGAGTATAGGAACCTCATCAAGGACTTTGTTAAATGGTGCGACTCAAACCACCTACACCTGAACACCAGCAAAACCAAGGAGCTGGTGGTGGATTTTAGGAGGCCCAGATCCCTCAAGGACCCTGTGATCATCAGAGGTGACTGTGTGCAGAGGGTGCAGACCTATAAATACCTGGGAGTGCAGCTGGATGATAAATTAGACTGGACTGCCAATACTGATGCTCTGTGTAAGAAAGGACAGAGCCGGTTATACTTCCTTAGAAGGCTGGCGTCCTTCAACATCTGCAATAAGATGCTGCAGATGTTCTATCAGACTGTTGTGGCGAATGCCCTCTTCTACGCCGTGGTGTGCTGGGGAGGCAGCATAAAGAAGAGGGACGCCTCATGCCTGAACAAACTGGTGAGGAAGGCAGGCTCTATTGTAGGCACGGAGCTGGACAGTTTGACATCCGTGGCAGAGCGACGGGCACTAAGCAGACTCCTATCAATTATGGAGAATCCACTGCATCCACTAAACTGGATCATCTCCAGACAGAGGAGCAGCTGCAGCGACAGACTGCTGTCAATGTCCTGTTCCACTGACAGACTAAGAAGATCGTTCCTCCATCACACTATGTGACTCTTCAATTCCACCCGGGGGGGGTAAACGTTAACATTATACAAAGTTATTGTCTGTTTTTATCTGCATTTTTATTACTCTTTAAATTTTTTTTTGTATCAGTATGCTGCTGCTGGAGTATATGATAAATAATAATAATAATAAATAATAATTAATTGATAATAAAGTGTCTATCTATCTATCTATGTAATGATTCAGTCGTTCCTGAATTGGATTCTTGTTGTCCTGGTGCAGAGCAGGGTTGTGATAGACTGTCTGCGTCTATGAGTTTGAATACCAGCATGTTCCTAAAGGTTTGAACAGAAGAGGCAGTCAGTTTCTTTTTATATCTATTTTTTGCAAAACTAATAGCTCTATAAATTATCCTCTCATCCAGCTCAACAACCCTATGTAAAAAATCTTTTATAATACCTTCATAATGATCTTTTAAAATGAGTATGTTTATGTTCATCCAGTTCTTGGTCCCCTCCTTTAACCGTCACCTTATCGTGGTGGAGGGGTTTGCGGGTCCCAATGATCCTAGGAGCTCTGTTGTCCGGGGCTTTATGCCCCTGGTAGGGCCACCCAAGGCAAACTGGTCCTAGGTGAGGGATGAGACAAAGAGCGGTTAAACAAACCTCCTATGAAGAAAAACAATTTTGGACGGCGTTTTCCCTTGCCCGGACGCGGGTCACCGGGGCCCCACTCTGGAGCCAGGCCTGGAGGTGGGGCTCGATGGCGAGCGCCTGGTGGCCGGGCCTGCACCCATGGGGCTCGGCCGGGCACAGCCCGAAGAGGCAACGTGGGTCCCCCTTCCCATGGGCTCACCACCTATGGGAGGGGCCAAGGAGGTCGGGTGCAGTGTGAGTTGGGTGGTGGCCGAAGGCGGGGACCTTGGCGGTCCGATCCTCGGCTACAGAAACTGGCTCTTGGGACGTGGAATGTCACCTCTCTGAAGGGGAAGGAGCCTGAGCTAGTGCGCGAAGTTCAGAGGTTCCGGCTAGATATAGTCGGACTCACCTCGACGCACAGCTTGGACTCTGGAACCAATCTCCTTGAGAGGGGCTGGACTCTCTACCACTCTGGAGTTGCCCCCGGTGAGAGGCGCCGAGCAGGTGTGGGTATACTTATTGCCCCCCGACTTGGAGCCTGTACATTGGGGTTTACCCCAGTAGACGAGAGGGTAGCCTCCCTTCGCCTTCGGGTGGGGGGACGGGTCCTAACTGTTGTTTGTGCATATGCACCGAACAGCAGTTCGGAGTACCCACCCTTTTTGGAATCCCTGGAGGAGGTGCTAGAGGGCATACCTTCTGGGGACTCCCTCGTTCTGCTGGGAGACTTCAATGCTCATGTGGGCAATGACAGTGAGACCTGGAAGGGCGTGATTGGGAGGAATGGCCCCCCCGATCTGAACCCGAGTGGTGTTTTGTTATTGGACTTCTGTGCTCGTCACGGATTGTCCATAACGAACACCATGTTCAAGCACAGGGGTGTTCATATGTGCACTTGGCACCAGGACACCCTAGGCCTCAGTTCGATGATCGACTTTGTGGTCGTGTCGTCGGACTTGCGGCCACATGTCTTGGACACTCGGGTGAAGAGAGGGGCGGAGCTGTCAACTGATCACCACCTGGTGGTGAGTTGGCTTCGATGGTGGGGGGAGGATGCCGGTCAGGCGTGGTAGGCCCAAACGTGTTGTGAGGGTCTGCTGGGAACGTCTGGCAGAGCCCCCTGTCAGAAGTAGCTTCACTCCCACCTCTGGCAGAACTTCGACCACATCCCGAGGGAGGTGGGGGACATTGAGTCCGAATGGGCCATGTTCCGTGCCTCTATTGTTGAGGCAGCTGACCGGAGCTGTGGCCGTAAGGTGGTCGGTGCCTGTCGTGGCGGCAATCCCCGAACCCGCTGGTGGACACTGGCGGTGAAGGATGCCGTCAAGCTGAAGAAGGAGTCCTACAGGACCCTTTTGTCCTGTGGGACCCCGGAGGCAGCTGATAGGTACCGGCAGGCCAAGCGGAATGCGGCTTTGGTGGTTGCTGAGGCAAAAACTCGGGCGTGGGAGGAGTTTGGGGAGGCCATGGAGAATGACTTTCGGACGGCTTCGAGGAGATTCTGGTCCACCATCCGGCGTCTCAGGAAGGGGAAGCAGTGCAGTGTCAACACTGTATATGGTGGGGATGGTGCGCTGCTGACCTCGACTCGGGACGTTGTGGGTCAGTGGGGGGAATACTTCGAAGACCTCCTCAATCCCATTAACATGCCTTCCAATGAGGAAGCAGAGCCTGGGGACTCAGAGGTGGGCTCCCCCATCTCTGGGACTGAGGTCACCGAGGTGGTCAAAAAACTCCTTGGTGGCAGGGCCCCGGGGGTGGATGAGATACTCCCGGAGTTCCTCAAGGCTCTGGATGTTGTAGGACTGTCTTGGCTGACACGCCTCTGCAACATCGCATGGACATCAGGGACAGTGCCTCTGGATTGGCAGACCGGGGTGGTGGTCCCCCTCTTTAAGAAGGGGGATCGGAGGGTGTGTTCCAACTACAGAGGGATCACACTCCTCAGCCTCCCTGGAAAAGTCTATTCAGGGGTCCTGGAGAGGAGGGTCCGTCGGATAGTCGAGCCTCGGATTCAGGAGGAACAGTGTGGTTTTCGTCCTGGTCGCGGAACAGTGGACCAGCTCTATACCCTTAGCAGGGTCCTGGAGGGTGCATGGGAGTTTGCCCAACCAGTCTACATGTGTTTTGTGGACTTAGAAAAGGCATTCGACCGTGTCCCTCGGGGAATCCTGTGGGGGGTACTCCGAGAGTATGGGGTACCGGCCCCCCTGATAAGGGCTGTTCAGTCCCTGTACGATCGGTGCCAGAGCTTGGTCCGCATTGCCGGCAGTAAGTCGAACCCATTTCCAGTGAGAGTTGGACTCCGCCAGGGCTGCCCTTTGTCACCGATTCTGTTCATAACTTTTATGGACAGAATTTCTAGGCGCAGCCAGGGTGTTGAGGGGGTCCGGTTTGGTGGGCTCAGGATTGGGTCACTGCTTTTTGCAGATGATGTTGTCCTGTTTGCTTCATCAGGCCGTGATCTTCAGCTCTCTCTGGATCGGTTCGCAGCCGAGTGTGAAGCGGCTGGGATGAGAATCAGCACCTCCAAATCCGAGACCATGGTCCTCAGCCGGAAAAGGGTGGAGTGCCCTCTCAGGGTTGGTAGCGAGATCCTGCCCCAAGTGGAGGAGTTCAAGTATCTCGGGGTCTTGCTCACGAGTGAGGGAAGAATGGAGCGTGAGATCGACAGGCGGATCGGTGCGGCATCCGCAGTAATGCGGGCGTTGCATCGGTCTGTCGTGAGAAGCTCAGTCATCCGGGAGGGGCTCAGAGTAGAGCCGCTGCTCCTCCGCATCGAGAGGAGTCAGATGAGGTGGCTCGGGCATCTGATCAGGATGCCTACTGGACGCCTCCCTGGTGAGGTGTTCCGGGCACGTCCAACCGGGAGGAGGCCCCGGGGAAGACCCAGGACACGCTGGAGGGACTATGTCTCTCGACTGGCCTGGGAACGCCTTGGGATTCTCCCGGAAGAGCTAGAAGAAGTGGCCGGGGAGAGGGAAGTCTGGGCATCTCTGCTCAAGCTGCTGCCCCTGCGACCCGACCTCGGATAAGCGGGAGACAATGGATGGATGGATGGACAGTTCTTGGTATTATCTTTAATTTTATCCAGAACTTCGGAATCAGGGGAAGAAGGCTTAATAAAAGATGCCAATTTTACTACCTGCCTCTCTATGCCTTTGGGTAGTTGAGGTTGTTCACATACTTCAAGGTGGTGAATAGCTTGTAATAATTTGAAGCAGATTTTATCTATGCGAGGTGAAGAGGTCATCCTAAGAATAGAAAACAGCAAATCACAAACAAAAACAAAACAAAGTAAAATAGAAATCCTAAAGATTAAAAGATTTAAAAGAGAGGGCTATATATAAGCTGAGGGGTATATAAAAAAAGTTTATAAAAAGACCATAAAAACAAAATCAAATAAATTTAAAAAAAATCTGTTGGACTCACCAGACAGCTCCCTTTGAGATGGAAGATTCCAAGATATGGTATATATTTTAGTTCGTCTAGGGTTAGGGTTAGGTCTGAACCTTCACTCTATTGGGACTGATACACATTTCAGGTCAGGAAGCTGAGCAGGCAGCGTAATTAAAGAGCACACGCGCTCGGGTAACCATCGGTCACAACGACAGTAGTGGTCACTCCAGGTGTCTTTCCTTCTGTAGTCAATCTGGTCAATGACACCTTTTGGTTCATCTTGGTTCATCTCCCCAGATCTCAAAACACCTCCATCCAATCTAAAGTATATTTAATTTATAAGACTTATATTGCACAGGGAAGGAGGGCAATTCTGAAAAGATTCATATTAGTTTGTGTATTTCTAGTTTGCTGTACTCTATCGTATTTCTTGCCACTATTGTATATGTAGCCCTCATCTACCATGTCCTTCATAACAAATGGGACAAAGACACATTTTTCCTTGATTTCCCCTTCTGCTTCACCATTTAAATTACAAATCAAACAATTCAGATATCGCGATTAAAGTGCACATTGCAGACTTTCATTCAAAGGGGTTTGCATACATTAAGGTCATGCAATACTTTTCCTACACGGTCCCCCCATTTCAGGGCACCATAATGTTTGGCACATTTGGCGTCACAGGTGTTTGAGATTCCTCAGATGTGCTTCCTGGCTTCATAAGATACAGTGCATCCGGAAAGTATTCACAGTGCATCACTTTTTCCACATTTTGTTATGTTACAGACTTATTCCAAAATGGATTAAATTCATTTTTTTCCTCAGAATTCTACACACAACACCCCATAATGACAACGTGTAAAAAGTTTACTTGAGGTTTTTGCAAATTTATTAAAAATAAAAAAACTGAGAAATCCCATGTACATAAGTATTCACAGCCTTTGCTCAATACTTTCTCGATGCACCCTTGGCAGCAATTAAAGCCTCAAGTCTTTTTGAATATGATGCCACAAGCTTGGCACACCTATCCTTGGCCAGTTTCGCCCATTCCTCTTTGCAGCACCTCTCAAGCTCCATCAGGTTGGATGGGAAGCGTCGGTGCACAGCCATTTTAAGATCTCTCCAGAGATGTTCAATCGGATTCAAGTCTGGGCTCTGGCTGGGCCACTCAAGGACAACATTCATTTCCAGATGCACTGTATGTGTGTGTGTGTATATATATATATATATATTATATATATATATATATATATATATATATGACGGCACGGTGGCGCAGTGGGTAGCGCTGCTGCCTCGCAGTCGTGAGACCTGGAGACCTGGGTTCGCTTCCCGGGTCCTCCCTGCGTGGAGTTTGCATGTTCTCCCCGTGTCTGCGTGGGTTTCCTCCGGGCGCTCCGGTTTCCTCCCACAGTCCAAAGACATGCTGGTTAGGTGGATTGGCGATTCTAAATTGGCCCTAGTGTGTGCTTGGTGTGTGGGTGTGTTTGTGTGTGTCCTGCGGTGGGTTGGCACCCTGCCCGGGATTGGTTCCTGCCTTGTGCCCTGTGTTGGCTGGGATTGGCTCCAGCAGACCCCCGTGACCCTGTGTTCGGATTCAGCGGGTTGGGAAATGGATGGATGGATGGATATATATATATATATATATATATATATATATTATATATATATATACTGTATATATATATATATATATATATATATATATATATATATATATATATATACATACAGTACATCCGGAAAGTATTAACAGCGCATCACTTTTTCCACATTTTGTTATGTTACAGCCTTATTCCAAAATGGATTAAATTCATTTTTTTCCTCAGAATTCTACACACAACACCCCATAATGACAACGTGAAAAAAGTTTACTTGAGATTTTTGCAAATTTATTAAAAATAAATAAATTGAGAAAGCACATGTACATAAGTATTCACAGCCTTTGCCATGAAGCTCAAAATTGAGCTCAGGTGCATCCTGTTTCCCCTGATCATCCTTGAGATGTTTCTGCAGCTTCATTGGAGTCCACCTGTGGTAAATTCAGTTGATTGGACATGATTTGGAAAGGCACACACCTGTCTATATAAGGTCCCACAGTTGACAGTTCATGTCAGAGCACAAACCAAGCATGAAGTCAAAGGAATTGTCTGTAGACCTCCAAGACAGGATTGTCTCGAGGCACAAATCTGGGGAAGGTTACAGAAAAAGTCCTGCTTCTTTGAAGGTCCCAATGAGCACAGTGGCCTCCATCATCCGTAAGTGGAAGAAGTTCGAAACCACCAGGAGTCTTCCTAGATCTGGCCGGCCATCTAAACTGAGTGATCGGGGGAGAAGGGCCTTAGTCAGGGAGGTGACCAAGAACCCAATGGTCACTCTGTCAGAGCTCCAGAGGTCCTCTGTGGAGAGAGGAGAACCTTCCAGAAAGACAACCATCTCTGCTGCAATCCACCAATCAGGCCTGTATGGTAGAGTGGCCAGACGGAAGCCACTCCTTAGCAAAAGGCACATGGCAGCCCGCCTGGAGTTTGCCAAAAGGCACCTGAAGGACTCTCAGACCATGAGAAAGAAAATTCTCTGGTCTGATGAGACAAAGATTGAACTCTTTGGTGTGAATGCCAGGCGTCACATTTGGAGGAAACCTGGCACCATCCCTACAGTGAAGCATGGTGGTGGCAGCATCATGCTGTGGGGATGTTTTTCAGCGGCAGGAACTAGGAGACTAGTCAGGATAAAGGAAAAGATGACTGCAGCAATGTACAGAGACATCCTGGATGAAAACCTGCTCCAGAGCGCTCTTGACCTCAGACTGGGGCGACGGTTCATCTTTCAGCAAGACAACGACCCTAAGCACACAGCCAAGATATTAAAGGAGTGGCTTCAGGACAACTCTGTGAATGTCCTTGAGTGGCCCAGACAGAGCCCGGACTTGAATCCGATTGAACATCTCTGGAGAGATCTTAAAATGGCTGTGCACCGACGCTTCCCATCCAACCTGATGGAGCTTGAGAGGTGCTGCAAAGAGGAATGGGCGAAACTGGCCAAGGATAGGTGTGCCAAGCTTGTGGCATCATATTCAACAAGACCTGAGGCTGGAATTGCTGCCAAAGGTGCATCGACAAAGTATTGAGCAAAGGCTGTGAATACTTATGGACATGGGATTTCTCAGTTTTTTTTATTTTTAATAAATTTGCAAAAACCTCAAGTAAACTTTTTTCACGTTGTCATTATGGGGTGTTGTGTGCAGAATTCTGAGGAAAAAAATGAATTTAATCCATTTTGGAATAAGGCTGTAACATAACAAAGTGTGGAAAAAGTGATGCGCTGTGAATACTTTCCGGATGCACTGTATCTTATGAAGCCAGGAAGCACATCTGAGGAATCTCAAACACCTGTGACGCCAAATGTGCCAAACATTATGGTGCTCTGAAATGGGGGGACCGTGTAGGAAAAGTATTGTGTGACCTTAATGTATGCAAACCCCTTTGAATGAAAGTCTGCAATGTGCACTTTAATCGCGATATCTGAATTGTTTGATTTGTAATTTTAAATGGTGAAGCAGAGGGGGAAATCAAGGAAAAATGTGTCTAATCCATTTTGGAATAAGGCTGTAACATAACAAAATGTGGAAAAAGTGATGCGCTGTGAATACTTAATGGATGCACTGTATATAATTTGTTGGTGAATATGTTAAATCTGTTTGAACATTTTTTCTGGTGTGGTCTTAATATTCGGGTATCAGGGTGGAAATACTGTAGGGTTTGGGTGTTGGCCTGATTCTATCTGTCCCTCATTTTAAAAGCGTAGTTGCTTCATCGTTACACAAATCTGATGGCAGCCTCTCTTGGAAGTCAGGGTTTGCTATATACGTCTATCCAGGGAATCACAGACCCTTCCATTATAAAACAATGTCTAATGTCCTCTGTGGTCTGTTTTGTCAGATTGCTTGTCTTTGCTTGATGCTCAAAGAGCTGGAACCCCACTGGTAAGTGCCCCACCTGTGACGAGTGACACGAGTGACGTGGCTGATAATGTCTGTGCCTTCTACTGACAGAGAGAGAGAGAGGTGACCTTTGCTAAATCTTGATTTCATTTTCCTAGTTGCCTCATTAATCAGTTTGTCAGTGTCATCACCAAATTGCCCTAAATGGATTATTCACATTTTACTTCTAATTTTCTCCCTGAGAGCAGCTGCTTACAACTAAACGGAAGCCAATTAGAGAAGACCTGCTGTATGTAATGAAATAATTTATTTTAGTTTAATTTAGTCTTGCATTGTGCTCTTCACAGAGCCCCGACTCAAAGTGCTTATGCATAATTGCAGCTATAATAAATATTTAACAGTAGGATGCTAAATGATAACAACATTTACATACATAAAAACAGAAATTAACATAAAAACAGAAACAAATCTGAGTGATTAATCAAAATTAATCCTGGCGAAATTCAGTTCAGTGTATTTTTATTTATAGTTCTTCACTGAGTATGGGGGCTCAGAACATTTAACAAGTTTACAGCTACAATGCAAAGTTCATCAGTTGCATGCATAAAATGCAAATAAGGCTAAACACATAGTTAAAAAGAAGACATTGAATTTGATCAGTATGACAATATAAGAGAGGAGAGGGAAACAAAAATTTCAATTAACAGCAAGTTAACCTCTGGAGCCACCTCCGGTGCTGTTGACCTGGGTCAACTGACCACCAAGCCAAGTTTGTGCTGGGTGATCTTATGATATTAACCTCCTTAGCATTACATCCGAGCGACACTTGGGCTGTGAAAACAGTGTTAAAAGCGTTAGTAGTGAGTGTCACTCACATAAGCATTAGACCTGAGGATTACTCGGGCTATAAAAGTGCCAACTGCATTAGACCCAAGTGTTACTAGGGCAACGGTGTAGATGTGTCTTACGTGAGCGTCAGGCCCGAGTGTTACCTTTGTAACATGTGACGCATCTTTCCTAGCCTCATAATGGCATCTGGTAAGAAACATTTTTCAGCAACCCAGGTGTTGCACACTCTTGACAGTGATATGAACAGTGATGTTGAGGAGCCTCTCATTGGCAGTGATGACAAAGTGAATCTGTCTTCGGGAAGTGAAATTGAAATGTTCAGCGAAACTGAAAGTAATTCTGATGAATCCGAAAGTGATGCTCGATCACTTTTGGGTTTCTGACCCTGCTTCAAATAAACCAGCAAGCAGCTCCTTATTTTGGTTTTGTGGGGCAGCCAGTAATAATAGTGAATGTTGAAAGCCAAGATCCACTTACTTGAAGGTATTTGTTGATGATCATGTGATCGACAGAATTGCTGTTGAGATGAACCGTTACGCTGAACAGTGTCGGGTAAATGACTGTAAACCTAAGCAGTTTTCCCATTCAAAGATATACCACACTAAAGGCATATTTTGACAGTATATACAGTATTAGCATCATCATCATCATTTTTATTATTATTTGTACCATTATTATACTTTTACATTTTGTACTTTTAGTGTTTTGCACATTTTACAGTTGAAAGATGAGATTTAATCTTCTTTCTTTTTCTTTCGGCTGCTCCCGTTAGGGGTTGCCACAGCAGATCATCTTCTACCATATCTTTCTGTCCTCTGCATCTTGTTCTATTACACCCATCACCTGCATGTCCTCTCTCACCACATTCATAAACTTTCGCGTAGGCCTTCCTCTTTTCCTCTTCCTTGGCAGCTCTATCCTTAGCATCCTTCTCCCAATATACTCAGCATCTCTCCTCTGCACATGTCCAAACCAACTCAATCTCGCCACTCTGACTTTGTCTCCAAACCATTTAACTTGAGCTGACCCTCTAATGTCCTCATCTCTAATCCTATCCATCCTCGTCACACCCAATGCAAATCTTAGCATCTTTAACTCTGTCACCTCCAGCTCTGTCTCCTGCTTTCTGGTCAGTGCCACCATCTCCAACCCATATAACATAGCTGGTCTCACTACCGTCCTGTAGACCTTCCCTTTCACTCTTGCTGATACCCGTCTGTCACAAATTACTCCTGACACTCTTCTCCAATCATTCCACCTGCCTGCACTCTCTTCTTCACCTCTCTTCCACAATCCCCATTACTCTGCACTGTTGATCCCAAGTATTTAAACTCATCCACCTTCACCAACTCTACTCCCTGCATCCTCACAATTCCACTGACCTCCCTCTCATTTACACACATGTATTCTGTCTTGTTCCTACTGACCTTCATTCCTCTCCGCTCTAGAGCATATCTCCACTTCTCCAAGGTCTCCTCAATCTGTTCCCTACTCTCACTAAAGATCACAATGTCATCAGCAAACATCATAGTCCACGGGGACTCCTGTCTAATCTCGTCTGTCAACCTGTCCATCACCATTGCAAATAAGAAAGGGCTCAGAGCCGATCCCTGATGTAATACCACCTCCATGTTGAATGTATCCATCACTCCTACCGCAGACCTCACCAGTGTCACACTTCCCTCGTACATATCCTGTATAAAGATGAGATTTAATAAAAATCTAATTTTTCAAGCCCAAAAATGCAATGATTTTTACATGTTTTTTTGAGAAGAAATGTAACGCTAAGAGGTTAATGACGTATCCATTTACAGTAATCCCTCGCTATATCGCGCTTCGCCTTTCGCGGCTTCACTCCATCGCGGATTTTATATGTAAGCATATTTAAATATATATCGTGGATTTTTTGCTGGTTCGCAGATTTCTGCGGACAATGGATCTTTTAATTTCTTGTACATGCTTCCTCAGTTGGTTTGCCCAGTTGATTTCATACAAGGGACGCTATTGGCAGATGGCTGAGAAGCTACCCAACTTACTTTTCTCTTTCTCTTGCTCTGACTTTCTCTGATCCTGACGTAGGGGGATTGAGCAGGGGGGCTGTTTGCACACCTAGATGATACGGACGCTCGTCTAAAAATGCTGAAAGATTATCTTCACGTTGCTACCTTCTGTGCAGCTGCTTCCTGAAGCGACATGCTGCACGGTGCTTCGCATACTTAAAAGCTCGAAGGGCACGTATTGATTTATGCTTGAAAAACAAACTCTGTCTCTCTCTCACTCTCTCTCTGTCTCTTCCTGCTCCTGACAGAGGGGGTGTGAGCTGCCGCCTTCAACAGCTTTGTGCCGCGGTGCTTCGCTTACTTAAAAGCCAAACAGCCCTATTGATTTGTTTGCTTTTCTCTATCTCTGTGACATGATCTGCTCCTGACGCGCACTCCTTTGAAGAGGAAGATATGTTTGTATTCTTTTAATTGTGAGACGGAACTGTCATCTCTGTCTTGTCATGGAGCACAGTTTAAACTTTTGAAAAAGAGACAAATGTTTGTTTGCAGTGTTTGAATAACGTTCCTGTCTCTCTACAACCTCCTGTGTTTCTGTGCAAATCTGTGACCCAAGCATGACAATATAAAAATAACCATATAAACATATGGTTTCTACTTCGCGGATTTTCTTATTTAGCGGGTGGCTCTGGAACGCAACCCCCGCGATGGAGGAGGGATTACTGTAGTTTTAATCCAACTACTTGCTATAGATACGTTGAAACAGTTGCACTGTTGGTAAATGACCGTACGCCTAAGCAATTTTCCTGATCAAAGATATACCACACAAATGACATATTTTGACAGTCTATACAGTATTAGCATTATTATTATTCACTTTATATTATTAATGTTATTCATCATTATTTGTATCATTTTTATACTTTTTACACTTCTGAAATTGTAATTTGAGTGCTTTGTACATCTTACAGTAGAAAAATTAGATTTAATACAAATTTTTGAGAGAAAAAAATGTAATGCTAAGGAGGTTAAATCATTTGTGGTCATCCGAGGGACTGACAGATCTTGACAAAATAAACATTTTGGGCACCAACCCAGCTGTCCCTTTTAGTTTCAAATGAAATCAAAGAAAACAATGCATGATGGAGTCAAAACTATAACAAATAACAGTCTCCTGAAGGCTCGGGGGCAAAGTAATCTTGCAGTCTCAGGTTAGAGAGGAGCTCCGTCTCTCTCTGGTTGCTTGGTCGTGAGGTGACACCTCCGTCTGGCAGGTTATGCTTTAATGGACCAGGGACCAGAAGGGGTGAAGTGAGGTGGCATCACTGGGCAGTTTCTTGGTACTACTGAGGAAAAGGAAGACAACACGATTAGTGGCAGCGCCACCTCTCAGCCCAATGTGGAACTGTATACCTTGGAGGGTCACCCTTTGATAAACAAGCATGACACATTCCAAGGCTATCCCTAGTTATCCTAGTTTATCAGTACAGGAGTGGCATCTATTGTTTTATATGACACTTTTACTGGTATAACCACTAGGGGGCACCACCATGCCCCAAACTCTAGACACAAAAGTACCTGACATATTTTTAGGTTTAAATAAAAGGTATTTATTAAAACTCAACACAAATCCAACATTCAGCCTTTCCAAAACCAACTACACAATCACAAATATAAACAATTCTTCCTCCTTCTGCCTTCTGTTAGTGAGCCAATGAGTCGGGAGGCAGCGGGCTCCCTTGGAGGCCAGACCCAGGAATGCCTCTGGTGCCACCCCATGTCCTCCAAGGAGCACTTCTGTGCCATAAACAATGAAGCAACCCTCTATCTGCACCCAGGGACCCTGACAGGGCTGCACCTCTGGACTCCAACTCCCAAGCACCCTTGTCCTGACTGGGTTGCCATACAAGGACCACTGCCACTTAGCATATGAGGGATGAAACAACTTCTGATCCTCAGCTTCTGTTAGTCTGTCCTTTAAATACAATACAATACAATTCAATTTATTTTTGTATAGCCCAAAATCACACAAGAAGTGTCGCAATGGGCTTTAACAGGCCCTGCCTCTTGACAGCCCCCCAGTCTTGACTCTCTAAGAAGACGAGGAAAAACTCCCAAAAAACCCTTGGGAAAGTCAGTTCAAAAAGAGACGCCTTTCCAGGTAGGTTGGGCGTGCAGTGGGTGTCAAAAAGAAGGGGGTCAATACAATGCAATACTCAGAACAGAACAAATCCTCAATACAACATAAAAATAAAGATTTTACAAGTATGGACCAGAATTTAACTGTAAATGATATCACATAATAAGATTTGGATTTGTTTAGAGTCCTGGAGACCTCAGCCATCAAGCTGCCTCCCCCATTTGGCCATTCCACAGCTGAGACAGTGCTGGACCAGCCAATCCGATGAAAGGACCCCTCTACCCCATGATTCCTGCGATCCTCCATCAGGGATGACTTTACCTTAGGCAGGCAAAACAACTTGACAGGTGGGCCGTGGGCACCAAGTGCCACATTTGAGTACAAAGAAGAGAAGCAGAATAGGTGAGGGTTAGTTAACAAATTCTAACTATCATGTTACTTATGTTTTAGTGCTAATGACTAACAACAGAGATGGAGTCTGTACAGTTAATCAGCAGCTCTAGTCAGGATATGCTAAACTGAAGTAGTGAGTCTTCAGTCGGGATTTGAAAGCTGAGACCGAAGGGGCATCTCTTATAGTAGCAGGCAGACCATTCCACAGTTTAGGGGCCCTGTAACTAAAAGTTCAACCTCCCACTGTTATTTTATTAATCCTTGGAATCATAAGCAGACCGGTATCTTGAGATCTTAATGTGCGCTCTGGTTTGTAAGTTATGATAACTTCAGACAAGTAAGCCAGACCTTGGCCATTTAATGCTTTACATGTTAAAAGGAGGATTTTGAAATCTTCCCTAAACTTAACCGGGAGCCAGTGTAAGGATATAAGAACTGGAGTTATATGTTCGTATTTTTTTGTTCTTGTAATAATTCTTGCAGCAGCATTTTGGATTAACTGGAGGCTGAATAAAGAACAGTTTGAACATCCAGTGGACACCGCATTGCAGTAGTCAATCCTACTAGAAATAAATACATGAATTAATTTCTCAGAATCCTGTTTATTTAGAAAGTGCCTTAATTTCCCAACATTTTTAAGACAGAAGAAACATGATTTGGACAACTTTGTAATATGTGCTTTAAATGACATGCTAGAGACAAAGATAACTCATAGATTGTGGGCTGATTCAGTAAAATTAATGGTGATTCCAACTGAGTTAAATGATGACAGAATATTGTTGTGATCAGCGTCATTCCCTCCAACAATTAACATCTTTGTTTCATCAGTGTTTAAAGACAAGTAGTTCTCATCCATCCACTCCTTTAATTCACTAACACAACTAATTAAAGACAACATTGGAGAAACTTCATTTGATCTAAAAGAAAGGTATAACTGGGTGTCATCTGCATACGAGTGAAAATTAACATTATGTTTCCTAATGAGAGATCCCAATGAAAGCATGTAAAGTGATAACAGTAAAGGTCCCAGTACTGAGCCCTGCGGGACACCATATCTCACTTCTGTGTATAATGATGGAGTACTGTCAGCACATTTCTGTATATATTGGAATCGATTTGATAAATAAGAACTAAACGGAGTGAACACAGTGCCTGTAAGCCCAACATCATTTTCTAGCCTGTGCAGTAAAATAGAATGGTCAATTGTGTCAAATGCAGCACTTAAGTCCAACAACATAATTACAGTGGAGTTTCCTTCATCAGAGGATATCAGAATGTCATTTACAACCCGTGTTAGTGCCATTTCTGTACTATGACCAGTGCGGAAACCAGACTGGAATTTCTCAAATAAATTATAATGCGTAAAGAGTGACTGAAGCTGATTGGCGACTACTTTTTCTAGTATTTTAGAGAGAAAGGGTACATTTAAAATAAGCCTAAAATTATTTAGTATGTGTGGGTCTAGGTCTGACTTTTTAAGTAATGGTTTAATGACTGACACTTTTAGTGCATCAGGTACTGTGCCATACAATAATGAACTATTGATAATGTTTAGAATAGGCGCTGCAAGAACATCCATTGCACTTTTTACTAGTTTTGTTGGCACAGGATTTAGGGAACAAGTAGTGGGTTTCATTTTAGAAATTAAAGTTAAGACTTCCTGCTCAGTTACAGGATTAAAATTATTAAAGTGCTGAATGCAATGTGAGACAGGGTCTGCTAAACTAGTATTTGGTTTGTACTGTGATGCTGAGATCTGGGATCTTATATTTTTAATTTTCTCATTGAAGAAGTTCATAAAGTCTGTACTGCTAATATCTGTTGGTATTTTGCACTGTAGATTTGAAATCCCATTTGTTAATTTAGCAACTATTCTAAACAGTACCCAAGGATTTTTATTATTGCTATCTATTATTGTAGAATAGTATTCTGAGCGAATTTTAAAGAGAGCTTTTTTATATTTGTTAACACTCTCTGTCCATACAATTTGAAAGACATGTAGCTTTGTTGTTCTCCATCTGTGCTCCAGTTTTCGACACTCTAATTTAAGAGCTCGAGTTTTTTCATTAAACCAGGGAGAGTTTCTATGTGCTTTGATCACTTTTGTTTTAAGGGGAGCCACTGCGTCTAGAGCATCACTCATTATAATGTGATGCTAACTGATCTAAATGGTTTCCACAATTACACTCGACTTACTCAAAGTTTCTATAAATTTTGAAGCAGAATTACAATCTAGATGTCGCACTGTGTTTGTTTTAATCTGTGAGTATGTTGGCAAGGGCAGGACTAAATCAAATGTAATTAAGTAGTGATCAAAATAACTTAATTTAATGGAGTAATATTTAAATTTTGAATTTCAACTTTGTAAGTTATAATTAAATCTAATGTGTGGTTATGATTAATGACAATCTGTCAAAATCCTACTGAACTTAACAAATAAGTAAAACATTCGCTAACAGTGTCAGATTCCACATCAATGTGTACATTAAAATCCCCCATCAGTACTATGTGATCATAATTTATAGCCAAATCAGATAAAAGGTTGATAAATTCAGTCATGAACAATGAATATGGCTCTGGTGGTCTGTAGTATATAATTGTGTTGGAATCTGTTTTAATATTTAAAATGAATGCCTCAAAGGATGTAAAGTCACCTAAATTGTTAGAAGTGATTTGCATTTTGTTACAATGAATTATTCCAAGACCTCCTCCTCCACCAGAATCTCTAGACTTATGAAGGAACAAGTATCCATCTGGTGATGCCTCAGCTAGGGGTACAGTGTCACATTTACTAAGCCAGGTTTCAGTGAGAAGACACAGATCAAATTTTGTACTTAATATAATATCATTTACCAAAACAGCTTTACTGCCAAGAGAGCGAATGTTCAAAAAGCAGCATTTAAAACTGCTTGCTTCTTTCTGAATTGGTGATATATTTTTTGTTTAAGTTTGAAGTAAATTTCTATTACAGATGCACCTGGTGGAGGGTCTGGTTTTATCTCTTGGTCTAATTATACAACTTATTTTTTGGTTATCAAGTAATTTAAAGGTTTGTATCAAGACTAAATTTACTGGTTTCCCCACAACAGGGATTATGGGTAACAGATTCAGGAAAGTAACAGGTGGGATAAACAACAGCCTGTGATTTAAGATCACATGACTGCGGCCTGGATGGTGCTCTAATCAGTCAGCCAGGCAGTTTTGCTGCCATATTTTAGGTTAATACATAAGATCCCCTCCAGCTAGGATGAAGACCATCTCTTTTGAAAAATCCAGGCCTTTCCCAAAAATTATCCCAATTGTTCACAAATGCTATGCTTTTATTTGCACACCAGGTTTCTAGCCGGCAGTGAAGGGAACGCAATCTGCTATAAATCACATCCCCTCTATATAATCTTGGTAAGGAGCCAGATACAACTAAATTCCGACGTTTCCTTTTAGATTTGGTGCATAGAGAGATGAAGTTCCTCTTTAATACCTGAGATTGCTGTAAATAAATATCATTAGTGCCGACATGCAGCAATAAGGTAGATACTTCATCGTCAGCGACACAGTCCAATGCGGCCTCTATGTCAGAAATCTTGGTCCCTGCGAGGCATTTAACATTAACTGCTGGTTTAGCATAGTTTGGAATTCTAACATTCCGCACTATGGAATCGCCAATTATGAGCACTTTCTTATTCTCAGTTTCCACAGGCGCGCTGCGGAGTGTCTGTTCTGGGTTTGAATTGGTGACCTGGGTGCAGAGGGACTAAAGTTTGGCTTCTTAGACCCCCGTCTTACTGTTGCCCACTCGCCCTATGGCTGAATTGGAGAGACTGAAGCCGAATCAGAAGTAGCCAAATTGTCTAAGCAAACCGAGTCAATCCAATTTTCGGTTTGCCTAATTGCTAATTCCTAACGCGGTCCTCCAATTTGCATATTTTCCCGACCAACTCTATATTAACTAAACACTTTTGGCAGGTTAAGCTGTCTACACTGTCGGCCGGAAAACTTGAACTGTACATGCTACAGGACACACAACATATAAACGTGCCCTCAACGGGCAGAGAGCAGATACAACTTAAATGATACCAGCCAGACACAAAGTTATTTCTCCTCACCACCGGCCAATTCAATTAATGTTCCGCTTGGGCCTCCCATCCGAGTAATAAATCCTCATCCTTCCTGGCTGGGATACCCGTTCTTCTTTTACACTGTGCTCGTCATGGGTTTCCAAGTAGTTCACAATAGTTCAAATGCAGTTACCAGAAAGGCATTCTGGAAATATTATGACTCGTTGTAGAAAAGAAGAAAAAGCCCCATAGTCCAAGTATCTTCATGAATGGGGAGGATCGGTGTCAGGAAAGGCATCTGGCCATAAATATCATGCTGAAACCTCTACTGGGGAAGTCTAGTCAAAAAAATAGTAACCTCATATAAAAATGGAAATAGCTACAGAAGAAGAAGAGAAATTTAAAGCAAATAGTTCACTGGAAACAGAAAGGAAAAAGTTGACAATACACATAAAAGAGGAAAACTTGTTGGCATTCCACTTGAAGCTGAAGTATTGCTAGATTACATTTCTTAAGGTTTCTCTGTTATCTCATTCACTGCACATACGTACAATATGCCCTCAATGACTAACTGACTAACAATTTGTGTTTCCCTCTAGCTGTCTGACTTCAGATTAAGGGCTGTTCGGTTGTTACACAAAGCTAACGTTAAGAACATTCCATTACCTTTAATTTGTAGGGGGTGGAACTATCTAATGTTAAAGTTATATATTCAAAGATCAAACTAAGCAAACAAAGGTAAACTTAGCATTAACTTTGACTTAAAGAATTTTGCCATTACAACTGGGTAGGTAAGTTAATATGTCCGGTACCTCAGTATAAGTCAGATACTAAATGCGTTCTACCTGTTTGGTGCATTACTCACATTACATCATGCATCATGCTTCAATATACACTGTGACATGCATTCAGCCCCGCCGTGCAACACATCCTGCTTTAACAGCGACTTCACAGCCCCATCGTGTAGCAAATCCGTCGACCAAAGAAGGCTCATCACCACAACAAAGAGTTCACTCGCAGCCCTGCTGCACAATGCATCCGTCAGCTGTGGACTGATCGCCGACCCGTGGGTTACTTTAATTCGGCCAATGACCTGGCCCACTTTCTCTTTGTCCCCTTTCCTCCAGAATGATCCAATCCCAGTAGCGGATCTGCGGCCACGGGACCAACCTGATGAGAACAATTATCAATGCCTGAACTGAAGGAGGGAGCCGAGGCAGAAAGACTAATGAAGTCACTGCTTGATTGCCGTGTTTGTGTGTCATGGAGTGGTAGCTCCTGCTTCAATAAATATGCTTGCTGTTACTGTTTGAATTTGATTAATAAAGCTGGTAGTTCTGAAGCCTAAGACTGAGCCTCATTTATCAGGTGCAGGACAGTGACTCATGCATCATATCACTATATAGCCAAATGTTTGTGGTCACCTAACCATCACACCTATATGAGCTTGTTGGATATCTGATTCCAAAACCATAGGTATTAACATGGAGTTGGCCCCCTTATAACAGCTCTTCACTCTCTTTCCACACGATAATGGAGTGTCTATGAGAATTTGTACCCATTCAGCCAAAAGAACATTTGTGATGTTAGGTGACTCACAATCCGCCTTCCTATTCATCCCAGAAGGACTCTGTGCAGGCCACTTGAGCTCCTCCATTTCAAAAAATCCATTTCAAATTTATAGTGTAGAGAAAAGCCAAGCAAAATGACACCTTTTATTGGCTAACTAAAAAGATTACAATATGCAAGCTTTCGAGGCAACTCAGGCCCCTTCTTCAGGCAAGATGTAATTTATAAAAAATTTCTAGTGGTAAGCCAGATGCCAGATCACATCTAATCTTAAAACATTAATAATCAATAATTGTCAAAATAAGAAAAAATGCATCTGTAAAAGGCTGCTGGGGGTGGGCATTGTTGCCCCATGTCAAGTAACCAATGGAAAGAGTGAATCCATCAAACACACTGACCACAGTGAAACTTTAAATGATTTAATCGATTGAACAAATCAAAAATTTCCACAAGAAGAAAACATGCTGAATTCAAAGGAGTTACAGAAATGAAGGGTACCACTAAAGTGACAACATACAAAGACATTTTGGTGAAGGTCCTTTTCTGTCCCAGCCGCAGAAATGATATATCCACTCTAATGTCACTGGAATGCTGGAGACTTCAACCAGGGGGACTTTGGGAAGAAACAAACTTCTGTCTGGATAATCTATTTGTGGGCACAGCAAGCTTGACCTGCTCTGTCCAACTGCTAATACCTTGGTGGGCTAGTGCCCACCGCTATGTTATACCTGCACCACTTGAAGCTTCACAGGAGAACAACCCCAAATCCCCCAGTTCTTCGATTGAATGTTATTATATCGTGGTACCTGAAGTTCCATGGGGACCATACTCTTCGACAGATTGTTATTGTATCACAGTACTGAAATTTTCACTTTCCGGGTGTTTTTTCATGTATCCCCCCCAAACTCTTCAATAGATTGTTATTGTATGGTTTCATGAGGAATCTACCAAGAGGGGCAAACCTTCTTAGTGTACCAGTGAATTACAACACTCAATGTTTTTACCACCACTGTATTGTGGTACTCAAGGGGGGCATCCAGCCCATTTTTTGATCAAATGCTACTGTATTGCCATGAGCAGAGAGCCACCAGTAATGTGGCTCCACTACAAGTACTGTTTAACGCTCTGGCACAACTGGGCAGATCTGACCACATTTAACTGCCTCCTCTAAGCCTAGTATTGACAGCAGCAGATCTTGTATTATCCAAGCAACAAGTTCTTATGTTTGCTTTTTAAACTAGATCTAATATCCCCCTGGAGAAAAATAAAGCTCTATCTATCTAATTTCCCCTTGGGATTAATAAAGTATCTATCTATCTATCTATCTATCTATCTATCTATCTATCTATCTATCTATCTATCTACTTTGAGCTCAAGTAGACTCTCGAGGAGACTACAGCATAGAACACCACACTGGCTACTATGGACTAGTAGAAGATTTTCAGCAACTTGCTGCACACATCAGATGTCCAGAGTCTCCTTAGGACATCTTGTCTGGCCCTTCTTGTCCAGCGCCACTATGTTGTCAGACCAGTCCAGTTTGTATTTTATGTGACCCCTACCACCCCAGGTATGTGTAGCTATGCACCACTTCCATATATCCCCCTGGATGATGACTGATGTCTTAGAGGCTTCTTGGTATGTTGGAAGTCCACCACCAGTTCTTTTGTCTTGGTGATGCTGACCACAAGTCCAAGTCCTCCATAACTAATCTATCTATCTATCTATCTATCTATCTATCTATCTATCTATCTATCTATCTATCTATCTATCTACTATATAGTGCCTTTCACATCTGTCTGTCTATCTATCTATCTATCTATCTATCTACTATATAGTGCCTTTCACATCTATCTATCTATCTATCTACTATATAGTGCCTTTCACATATATCTATCTATCTATCTGTTATATAGTGCCTTTCATATTTATCTATCTCTTATATAGTGCCTTTCATAGTGCCCCCAGATTGATGGAATGACATTTCATAGGTCTGATGGAAACCTTTGAAGTAGCCTTTGGGCTCAGGTTTTGACTGTTTGATGTTGTGTGCCACCCAATATGACTAATCCCACACAAATGTAATCTACTATGATTTTTAAGGTAACATAAAATGCAACTGTTTATGAACAACTAAAAATACCAAATAAGTTTTTAAATGTTGCTGGTGGCTGTATCAGTTCAAATTAAATTACTGTTCATACATACTATTTACATCAATGGGGTCACATTTTGGGCAGTATGGACATACTATAAATAAGACCCAATAAGGCTCAATCTTTTGAACATGCTGTTCCTTTCCCTTATCTGATTTGCTTCTTAGTATGATTTACATTGACAAGTGGACTGAACTTTTCAGCTACTGTCAAATAAAAAGGAAAGCAAATATTATTTAGCTATTTCTGTATTTTTTAAATTTTTTATTGAATTTATTAAAAGCATGTAACGTTCCATACAAACAAGTCAAACTTAACAAAACTAAATTCAATCCAACCCCCACCCATTTGAAAGAGAAGAAGGCCAACAGCCTGAGTAAAACTTTTGAGAGTAGTAAAGAAAGGAGTCTTTTCCCCCACTATAAGTGCTTATTCTAAAATATTATTGATTAGATCCTGCCATATTTAAAAAACGTTTTGAACGGATGCTTTAAGTGAGAATTTGATTTTCTCCAATTTGAAGTAGTATAGAACATCAGTTACCAACTGACTTAAGAGTGGTGGGGTGGAATTCTTCCAGTTGAGCAAGATAAGTCTACATGCTAATAGTGTAGTAAAGACAAATCATAGTTTGTTTGTCCTCCTGCATGGGAGTCCATCAAACCCAACAGTTAATGGGTTAGGAGGGATTGTGACACCAAGGCTCTCTGAGAGGCCTGCAAAGACTTTTGTCCAAAACAATGTTAATTTGGGAAATGCCCAGAACATTTGGCCCAATGAGGCTGGGGCTCGATTACAACGTTCACAGATTGGATGTTGCCCTGAAAACAATTTTAAACGTGATAAATGGCTCAATAAAAGATTTTGAGTCGAATAATTGTATGCTTTGCGCTCGAGTGAATTCTGTGCATGGCTGCCTTCCATTCCTTTTCTGAGATATTGAATAAGAGATTCTTTTCCCACTGTACTCTGGGATCTTTAAAAGGAAGGAACTTTAAAAATGTTTTTATGTATTATAGAAATGCTGTCTGCGTCCTCATGACTGATCAGTATTTGTTCTGGAATAGAAATAAGTGGGAGGTGAGGAAAATTGAGCAGTTTTCGTTTAGCAAAGTTTCTGATTTGGAGATAGTGGAAAAATTGTGTTGATGGGAGACTAAATTTGGAGTGTAATTGTTCATAGGATGCAATGACATTATTTATATACAAATCTCTAAATGATTTAATCCCATATGTTTGCCATACATTAAAAACTTTGTAAGTTTGACAGGATGGAAAAAGGTTGCTATCATGTAGAGGTGCCAGAGATAAAATATTCTCTAACTCGAAGTGCTTCCTACATTGGTTCCATAGTCTGAGTGAATGAAGGACAATTAGGTTGTTAGTATATTGATGATAACTTCTATTTTCTGGGGTACAAAGCAACTATTTCTCTAATGTACAGCTGCACATACACATTTAAAGGTGGAGCAGCACATTCTGTTTAAAAACTCCATTTCCTCAGAGTGCCGTCCCATGGATTGTGTTCAAATGATGGATTGGCCTGGCATCATTTTTGCATCAGGGTGCGCCTTAGTTAACCTTTCTTGGCCTTTTTCTTCACTGTGTTCACTGTGGAATAATTTGATTCCTCAGTTTCTTTTCAGATGTGCATTCATTTTCCTGAAAAGAACAGAGTGGCAGCATGCTGAGTAGAACAGATCAAGCCACACCGTCCTCAACATCACTCTTCTTGGGAATGTCAAGCCGTACACCATATTAGGATGTACTTTTTTTCATATGTTTCTAAACTTGAAATTGGAGTGAGTCTCAGCCATGATCTGCAGCTAAACAAAAGCAGAACACAGACTCATGGGCTTGTGAAATCGAGAGCAATGCGACTCATTCGGTCACAATGGGCCATTTTCTTTCATTTTTCTGCTTTCCCCTTTGAGATCTGAGTACATGTTGTACATGAAATATGAGGTTTTGGACCTCAAAGAATACGATTTTCACATTTGCAGCATTTCTTACCGTAGGCAATGTTTGAAAAGTCAAACTTCAATAACATGTTGTCATGACGCTACTTTGTTTATGAGTTGGTCGCATTTTTTAACCATCACATTGACCTTTGGCATTGCAATCCTTCCCAGAATCACTCGGGAGTACGTGACATTATCCACATCCAAAATGCTGGTACATTGTAATCAGGAGCATCTCATATTAAGATTCCTCTGTGGTGTGCATTGCATTATTTTGATCTCTTCGTTAGCAGTTATACACAATATTTTTTCTGCTTTTTCAAGACTTGGATTTTTGCTTTGCATATACAACTTGACATTTGGTTGACTGTCATTACCACTTATGATCCTCGTCTATGTTTTTGATCACGTCTCATCTCTTGTTCCTGTTTGTATTATTGTGAAATTTGTGAGACTTATCAGGAGCATTCATTGGGTCCATCTTCTCAGGCCCTTGAAGATTAACACACACACATACACATAGTGATCCCAGCCGGACAAAGTCTCGAGTGGTGCCAAGTGCCAGTCACTCCGCAATATTCTGTGTTAAATTCTCTATATAGATACTCACAATCACTAGCATTAACAAACTTGCTGACGTCATCGTTACTCACGAATAACCACAACGCTTTTGTTTCGATGACTCTTACCAACCCAACCAAGTCTTGAGTTTACCTCAGTTGTTGTAATTATTGAGGAGCAACCTCAGTAGCCTTGATAAACCCTGTGAATGAGTGTATTGTAACGGTCGACCGGAATATGTGTTATGTACCTGTAAGTTTGTACCTTTTCCCATACCTGTTTTAGTGGTTCGCCTTTATGGCAAGGCCAGCCCTTGATACAGAGGGAGGGGAGCTCCTGGCTTGGAGGGCCAACAGACTGTACGGGGAGGAGCTATCCGTTTGTAAATAGGTGGCGGGAAAAAAGAAGAGGACAAGGAGAGAGGAGGAGGAAGCCATAACAGGAAAAGGCACAAGGGAAAGGATTAACACTCGTGGATATCGTCAGGTGAACCCGGGTTCATTGAAAGCCAAATAATTTTTTCTTTCGAGAGGAAGGCATACGGGAGAGGACTTGACGGACCAGCACTAGGAACTGTTGATCAAATACTTTTCCCGGAATATGATATATGGTCGGCGCCTCATTTCCCCACGCTAGACGGAGCTCAACGCTACAGTTCAGATAAGACTTTAAAAAAACTATAAATTCATTGTTCTTTTTTTTTTTGTGTTTGCCATCTGCTAAAGTCCTAATTAGTAATGTATGTTTTCTAGGGTTTGTGTTGTGATTTTGTGCGGGGAGGGGGAGCGCTGCAGCGCGATATTATACATATAAGGTTTTCTGTTGTTGTTGTTGTCCCGGTGATAATGTGTATTGTCTATCAATAATCATTTCAACTTTATCCTGCTCCTGCTGGTGTGTCTCTATAATTTGAAGTGGTGTAGTAGAAAGTAGTGTTGGTCACTCGCGCCCCGGATTATTTAATTATTATAATCGTGCCGGAGCTGAGAGCGGTACAGATTATTGGTGGCCCGTACGGGGAGCCGGTTGACTAAATATTATCCACCGTATTTCTTTTTTTTGCCACACACAAGCCGTCAGGATGTCGACTGAGAGCACTGAGCAGCGGTTTGCCGACTCTTGTGCAACGCCGGAGCGAGGTGAATTGCTAGGTCGCCACGTTACGGTCAGAGCACAAGAAGAGGTGGATGAGGCAGCGAGCCTGCTAGACACTTTATATATTTCAACTCCGAAGAGCCAGGGTCAGGAATTTATGGATGCCTCACTGAACTTGCAGCCCCCATGGGCAGAGGTGCAGGTGCAGCTGGACGAGCTTCAAGTCCGGATAGATGAAATGAGTGAAGGGGCGGTAGCTCGGGAAGAAGCTCTGCATGGATACGTGGATTCGGCGGGGGCCGAGTTGCGGGAGTGGGTTCATGTACGTCTAAGAAGTCTGGAACAAAAGCTGGTAGACTGCTTACTGCGGCGCGATCAGCAATGGGAGGTAGAAATACAGGACGCGATGAGGAGGAGTATTACTACGTACTTTCAAACTCCGCGCCGATCGACGCTATTGGTGGAAGCGCGGCCGTCCTACTCCTCTACTGCTGCAGCTGCTGTACGGCTGGAGTTTCCAAAACTGGAAACCTCCTGTAAATCGGCAGAGGTGCTTCAATTCATTGAACAAGCAGACGCGTTTTTAGAACTGCACCCATTAACGATAGCTGAATTGATCGGCTTCTTGAGTACGTCTCTACAGGGACCAGCGCGCCACTGGTGGCAGGCGGAAAAGAATAATATTAAGGACTGGGAATCTTTCCGTACGGCTTTTTTGGAGGCCTTCTTACCTGCTGACTACCAAACTGAAGTCGAAGAACAGCTCCTGGCCGCTCGGCAGGGTCCATCTCAACCCATCAGAGACTTTGTTTACGAATACCGTGCGCTCTGTCTAAAATGGAACCCCAATATGTCAGAAGAACACATGGTTAGACGCATTCTGGGTGCTTGTAACCCGCGGCTTGCGGTAGCACTTAGGGGCACGGTGAGTTCTGTACAGTCCATGGTAAAAATCGGATCCTTGATCGAGAAGGATTGGGCTGCTATGAGGGGTAAAAAAGATCCTCCCAGAGACACTTCTAGCAGGGATGCACCCAAGGTCAATTACCCGAAGAACAAGGACCGGTCAGTGGGGGCTGAGCTCACCATGTTAAGCGCACAGTTGCCCTTACTAGTGGTACCGGTGAGTGTGCGGGACATCATCGGGGATGCGGTCATTGATACAGGGAGCACGTTTACCTTAATTAATCGCAGCTTGTGGGAAAAAATAAAGTTGCCCGGCGAGCTACTGAAGGGAGGCGGCACAGTAAAGTTCTTCTTGGCAGACGGGCGAGCATATGGAGATAGTGGCAAGGTTCGAATGCAGTTTAACTTGCAAAATATATCTTGGGAAGTCGAGGTGTATGTCTTGGAGGATGCATTCCTGTCTATGCCACTGCTCTTAGGGCTGGATTCCATCGTGGCAGCCGACATCATTTTACACCCAAGGACTCATGAATACGTAATGCCTGGAGGGGGGGTGTTCAGTTTTGAGGTAAGAGGGCGTGATGAATTACACTGGCCAAAAGTAAATTACTACTTTGCAGTACCAGTTAAAGATATCAGCCCTGTGGAGGAAAGCATTTGTTCTCAGCCCTGCGAGGTGCAACCTATTCTGAGGAGATGGCCCATGGTATGGACGGACAAACTTGGGCGTACGGAGGTTATTCACCATCATATATACACCGTTGATGAAGTCCCTGTCCGTCAAAGAGCTTACAGGGTCTCTCCTATGAAGAGAAAGGTTATCAAAGAGTGGGTTGATCGTATGCTGCTGGAAGGTATTCTTGAAACCTCTACCTCGGCCTGGGCATCCCCGGTGGTTTTGGTGCGTAAGACCAATGGAACCTTTCGTTTTTGTGTGGATTACCGTGGACTGAATGCCAAAACTACCAGTGATGCATATCCTATGCCCCTGGTGCATGAAATTTTAGAATCCTTACACAGCGCAGTGGTTTTTAGCACTTTGGATTTACAATCGGGATATTGGCAGGTATGCATGGGAGAAGACAGTGTGGCCAAGACTGCTGTGATCACTCCTGATGGCTTATTCCAATTCCGAGTAATGCCTTTCGGCCTAAAGAATGCAGGGGCATCTTTTCAACGCTTAATGGAACAAGTGCTGCGGGGGCTGATTGGGAAGAACTGTTTTGTCTATATTGATGATATCATTGTCTTCTCTTCGTCAATAGAGCAACACCTCCGGGACCTAAATGAGATCTTCTATCGGCTTCAGCAGGCTCAACTGACCCTAAACATCAGTAAGTGTCACCTCGGACAATCTCAACTTACCTTCCTCGGTCATGTGGTATCTGCAAAAGGTATTGGGGTGGATCCAGAGAAAATCATGGCCCTTGTGGACTACCCACCACCTTCGGACATTAAATCCCTTCAGCGTTTCTTGGGAATGGTGGGTTGGTTCCACAAGTTCATACCCAGATTAGCAGACACTGCAGACCCATTACATCGCCTGCTGAAGAAGGGAACCTCATGGCAATGGACTCCAGGGTGCCAAAAGGCATTTGAGCATCTAAAGAAACATCTGATGGAACCTCCAGTTTTGGCACAACCTATTCCACTGCTCACCTTCCAAGTACAGACCGACGCTAGTAATGTGGGGCTTGGGGCTGTATTAACGCAGTTCAAAGAGGGAGAAGAACGAGTAATTGCCTATGCATCAAGGTCTCTCCGTGGCCCCGAACTAAATTATTCAGCATCCGAGAAGGAGTGTCTCGCAGTCGTGTGGGCAGTGGAAAGGTGGCGTCATTATCTTGAGGGATCATTGTTCGAGGTGTATACTGACCACCGTGCTCTGGCTTGGGCATTTAACTGCTCGAAGATGTCCTCACGACTCACCAGATGGGTTCTTCGTCTCCAGCAGTTCACCTTTAAGGTTTTTTATCGAAGGGGTTGTGGAAATGTGGTTCCAGATGCGCTGTCCCGGGTTCCAGAGCCTAGGGAAGTTTCGTCAATTGCCCTGATTTCGACTCGCCGTTGGGACCTTCCACTTGACGTATCAGATATAGCCCGAGCCCAGGATAACAGTCTGGTTTGTCGGGAGGTAAGGGAGAACTCTGGGTCGCGGACGGGACGCATTCATTTCCAAGAACTCCAAGGGATATTGTATCGCTGTGTGCCATCGAAACTCGGGGGTGAGAAATACCAACTAGTCGTCCCCGAGGCTCTTCTTCCAGAGTTCTTGGCTTATTTTCATGACAGCCCTTTCGGCGGTCACCTTGGCAGATTGAAGACTCTAAAAAAGATATTAGAGGTAGCCTGGTGGCCCACCGTGAGGAAGGACGTGTGGAAACATGTGAGAACCTGTACCATATGCCAGCAGTACAAAAACCCACCTGGGCTTCCGGCAGGACAACTGCAATCAACAAATATCACTGAACCAGGAGAGATGTGGGGAATTGACATTATGGGTCCATTACCACCAAGTAAGAACAAGAGGACCGTCCTGGTAGTGGTGGTAGATTATTACTCTAAATGGGTGGAGCTTTTTCCTTTGCCAAATTCAACAACTGAACGGCTGTGCTCCATCCTAAGGAATGAGATGTTTACCCGCTGGGGGGTTCCAAAGGTCATCGTTTCCGATAGAGGTCCACAATTTACCAGCTCTGAGATGGAAAGTTTCATGAAGGAATGGGGGGTAACCCATAAGAAAACCACAGCCTACCATCCACAATCCAACCTCACGGAGCGAGTGAATCGTACCCTGAAAACTATGATAGCCTCCTATGTCGGTACCCGCCACCAGGATTGGGATCAGAGGCTTCCAGAGTTAAGAATGGCCCTCAATTCCGCGTGGCATGAGAGTACTGGTGAATCGCCTGCTTGTTTGGCTCTCGGAAGACAGATATTGGGTCCCCTTGAGCGGCTTGTCACTCCCCCAACTCCTGATTCATTCCAATATTGCAAAGTTTTGCAGTTAGAAAATTTAAAAGATATGGTTAAAGAGAGATTGGTGAATTCCAAGGCTAAACAAGCCCGGTTTTACAATAAGCGCCGAAAGAAGGTTACATATTCTGAAGGGGACCGGGTTTGGCTGAGGACACACTACATCTCAAAAGCATCATCCAGATTTACATCTAAGCTAGCGCCAAAATGGTTTGGTCCAGCCACAATATTAAAACAATTAGGGCCCGTTAATTACCAAGTCCAATGGCAAACTGACAGTAACATGAAAACAGATACATTCCATGTGACCAACATGAAACCCTACTATGCCCCCATGGAGGGTTTGGGGAGGGGAACTCTGTAACGGTCGACCGGAATATGTGTTATGTACCTGTAAGTTTGTACCTTTTCCCATACCTGTTTTAGTGGTTCGCCTTTATGTCAAGGCCAGCCCTTGATACAGAGGGAGGGGAGCTCCTGGCTTGGAGGGCCAACAGACTGTACGGGGAGGAGCTATCCGTTTGTAAATAGGTGGCGGGAAAAAAGAAGAGGACAAGGAGAGAGGAGGAGGAAGCCATAACAGGAAAAGGCACAAGGGAAAGGATTAACACTCGTGGATATCGTCAGGTGAACCCGGGTTCATTGAAAGCCAAATAATTTTTTCTTTCGAGAGGAAGGCATACGGGAGAGGACTTGACGGACCAGCACTAGGAACTGTTGATCAAATACTTTTCCCGGAATATGATATATGGTCGGCGCCTCATTTCCCCACGCTAGACGGAGCTCAACGCTACAGTTCAGATAAGACTTTAAAAAAAACTATAAATTCATTGTTCTTTTTTTTTTTGTGTTTGCCATCTGCTAAAGTCCTAATTAGTAATGTATGTTTTCTAGGGTTTGTGTTGTGATTTTGTGCGGGGAGGGGGAGCGCTGCAGCGCGATATTATACATATAAGGTTTTCTGTTGTTGTTGTTGTCCCGGTGATAATGTGTATTGTCTATCAATAATCATTTCAACTTTATCCTGCTCCTGCTGGTGTGTCTCTATAATTTGAAGTGGTGTAGTAGAAAGTAGTGTTGGTCACTCGCGCCCCGGATTATTTAATTATTATAATCGTGCCGGAGCTGAGAGCGGTACAGTATTATCATGATATTTCCCTCTACTTAGCCTTTACCTAGGGGTAAGTGTACTCATCAGATTCATTACTGTGTTGGTCTACTGTTGCACTTTAAGATTTTCATGCACATACAGTACATACTGTAGCTATACCTATACACACAGAAACTCAACAGTGCCCTATGAAAGACAAACACACAACTGGTTAACCTCTAGCACTTTAAACCACACAAGTGCCTTAGGAATAACACAGCCTGTCACAGCACTTAAAGAATCTTACTTATTATGAACAACATACAATGTTTTAAAGATATCTCAGAGGTAAATATTACTTTTGGTCTACAAGAATACATTTAAACATACAAAGGCTCAGCATCCTTGAGTAAAGGCCATTTATCAGCCAAGAATGCCTTACTTTACGTACGGTTCACTACTTTTGGGTGGAGCTCTCACCCTCAGCCTTAATAAACCTCGCAGCACAGAGTGTATTGCAAACCTCCGACTGCACCAGGTACTCAAAGAAATCTAACGTATTACTTCAATCACTCTATAGACATTAAGACAAAGCATAGAAATTAAAAAGCAGCATGGAATTTATTACAGGAATAAAAATAATACCACTGGAACAAAGAATAATAGAAAATAGGACTGATAGTAAAGTCTGGATTTTGTCTTTAGAAAAAGCTTACGAAAAAGTAAAGATGACAAGGATGAATGTCACAGGTGGCTTGTGATGTTAGCACTCGTAGGTGTTCATTAGATGCTTTTCTGACAATCACATGGAAACGGCCGCACGTTGCCGGTGCCCTCTTCTGACGTCTTTGTTTCTAATGTTGCTCTTCAGATAAGGCATATTAATTATAAAATTCAATCGGGGGGTTTTGCAAGATGTGATTGTTAGATATTCTGATTGGCTAGCTGCCAATGTGATGTATGAATTCACTGTCCATTTTCCCAAACAGTAAAACTTTTTTGATATGCTTAATACCTCTTTCTTTCCCAGGTTGTAAAAAAATTTAGCTACTTGTTGTCCCAGACGCCCAGGTTATAAACTAATCAATAGCCTTAGGCACCAGCATGTCTTCCTTTCTTTGCTGGAACAGCTGTTTTAAAAATGAGGTACAACTTGGAAGAGGATATGCTTTGATGTGTCCTGAATGTAGTCCATCTGTTGTTTTGAGCAAAATAAAATGAAAATGCAGAACAAAATTAACAGAGTTTTGTACCTCACAACAAAGTAGCCATCTAACTCACACTTGGTATCCTTTTATTATTTCAATCACTCTAGATAAAAGACAAAGCATAGAAAATACAAAAGCAATGTGACATTTATTAACTTACTAGCAAAATACCCGCGCTTCGCAGCGGAGAAGTAGTGTGTTAAAGAGGTTATGAAAAAAAAAGGAAAAATTTTAAAAATAAGGTAACATGATTGTCAATGTAATTGTGTTGTCATTGTTATGAGTGTTGCTGTGTTTTATATATATAGAATACACACACACACATATAAACATATATATACATATACATATACACATATATATACATTTATATATATATATATACATATACACATCCACATATCAACATATATATATACACATATATACACACACACACGCTTTATGGGTGATGATTGTTTTACTCTTTTTATCTTTATTTTATTTTATTGTAGAATCAACTCCTATCTGCGCAGAGCAGGGCAGCCGTGGGCGGATGCGTATGGTGTATTCACTCCATGTTATCGTGCATTGCGCTGTCAGTGGTATTTTGATAAAAGAATTTGAACAACATATAAGAAGCGTATAAATTATTAAACAGTAAAACATTAACATTTAAGAAGTAAAGTTACATTAAGTACTATTGCAGTGCCTTCGGGTATACCTCATTTTTTGTTTGCCCATTACATGCTTAAATGTATACATTTTTTGGTGCACCTACCCGAGAACACGTGACATATAACCGAGCGTGGGAGAAGCATGGATTTTAAACACGCGTTGAGTTCATCTGCTGGTCTCCCTCGTGGAATAACTGGTAATGTTTGAGTAAAATGTACAGCGAGTAAAACGACATTACCTCCTATTTTTTTTTTTACGATCTCTGAGATCTTGCTTTTTTCGGTTCAAGGCTTCATAAGCTCTTTTATGTTGTATGGTGTACTTATCCCAAACCATCATCTTTGAATGTTGCAAGACTTTCGCCTTGTATGTAGATCGGGGTAATTACATTCATTGCATTCCTAGTCTGAATCACAATGTGATTGTATGGGTGGTTACCTGGCAGTGTAGGGTTGCCACCCGTCCTTTAAAATACGGAATCGTGCCACGTTTGAGAATGAAATTGCGCGTCCCGTTTTGAATCAATACTGGACGGGATTTATCCCGTATTTTTTTTATCATTTTTTTTTTAAAGCAGCCTCTCATGCAAATCATCCCACACGCATTTTATGAAGATGCCTCCTTTCGTACTTTTGATTGGGTAATACTTGATGTCATCATTAGTTTGATTGGTGTTTTTAACTGTCCAGTGAGGAGGGCGTGTCTTTTAAGTACAGTCTGCAAAGTGTTGGCACTGAGATGTGGCGTCAGCGCCATAGTTGAAGCCCCTAACGTTGCGGTCAGCAAGTCGGCTAACATCCGCCATGTGCCGTCTTTCAGTTGCGAGAAGCAGATCATAGAATGGTTGAAACTGTTGCCCCTAACATTGCGCCACGGCGTGTGGTTCGTTTATACCTCGTGTCTTCTCATTAAACTTTTATCTCGCGAATATGTTATTGCAATCCGCAGCGGGAGTGTTTCTATAAACTTAATTTAAACTTTCGTTTTACACCGTGCTTTGTTTCCCTTATGAACATGCTTGTATGCTTAACTCGCTCCGTTCTCAATTGTTTAATTAATTTTTTGCTCTTCGCTGTTTGCGGCTGTTCCTCCATTTCCCCCTACTTCGTTCTTTTATGTTGCGAATATGTTATTGCAATCCTTAACGGGAGCGTTTCAATAAACTGATTGAAAATAGTTTTGCATTTACCTTTTTAGTAAAAGGCGAGCTTTTAAGCCTGAGAAATCACCCCGTAAATGCACATGTTTAATTGGACATGTGTTAATATGTATGGTTACACAGTATTAAAAGACAGTGAACAACGTCAGTTACCTTTCTTCCCGCGTTTGATAAAAGGTGAGCTTTTAAGCCTGAGAAATCACCCCGTAAATGCACACGTTTAATTGCACATGTGTTAATATGTATGCTTACACAGTATTAAAAGACAGTCAAAAATTAACGTCATTTACCTTCGTTCCCGCGTGTGACTCGTGCTGTAAATGTCTTCCTTGTTTTTAGTTCACGTGATTACGTAGGAGGCGTGATGACGCGATACGTGACTCCGCCTCCTCCATTACAGTGTATGGACAAAAAATATGTTCCAGTTATGACCATTACGCTTTGAATTTCGAAATGAAACCTGCCTAACTTTTGTAAGTAAGCTATAAGGAATGAGCCTGCCAAATTTCAGCCTTCCACCTACACGGGAAGTTGGAGAATTAGTGATGAGTGAGTCAGTCAGTCAGTGAGTGAGTGAGTGAGTGAGTCAGTCAGTCAGTCAGTCAGTGAGGGCTTTGCCTTTTATTATTATAGATAACAATACCAAATAGAAGAAAATACAAAAGAAAATTAAACAGAAAGAAAAGTCTAGATGTAAACCGTCTTGGAAAAGCTTACTGAAAATCAGAAGTGTCAAGAGGTTGATGTCCTGGGCAGCTTTTAGTTTAACGATCGGCGTTGCTCATAGTGACGTTTTCTGATGTCCAGATCAGATGATCTCACATTTCTTGATCTCTGATGTCGCCCCTCTATTGTTGTTTTTTTCTTCTTCTCTTCTTGGTCCATTAGAGAAGTCGTATTTAGGTTCAAATACAAACACGTTGTTACGGGACATGTGACATCGCACGTATTTGATTGGCTTTCTTATCATGGTGACAAATGACTCTGATCAGAGTGGTTGATCTTTTAAGTATCTCCACACTTCCTTTCCTTTCCCAAGCTGTAAACTAATTCTGTAATACCTAACCCTACGGCCTCCTTCCATTCCCAGGTTATAAATAAATTAAAAGTGATTCTGTGGCATCTGTGCTTATATTCCCATTCCCGGGTCATAAACTATTTAGAAATAAAATCTGACTAGAACAAATGCATACGTTTCTAGTACAATACAAAAGGAGGCTTGCAATACCTGTCATTAAAGTTCTGTAAATTCAGTTCATCCTGTTTTGTTTGAGCAAAATAATTTGCAGTTGAAACATTGAACATTTTCCACATCAGAGCACAGTTCATTCAAATTCTCTACTGTGCTGTAAAGGGAAATGCGATTCGGCTCATTCCAATCCTGTCATGATTTTACAGATTATTTTTTGCATATTTAATCATTAGAAGAATAATAAGGACAAGAACAGGCCATGCAACCCAACAAGCTCATCCATTTTATTCACTGACATTGTCCAAAATAGCATCAAGCCAAGATCTGAAGGTCCCTAAAGTAATTTGCTCCATGTGTCTATGGTTCTTTGCGTGAACTTTCAAACATTTGTGTGAAATCTGCCCTTTACAAGTTTCCAAATGTGTTCCCATTCTCTTGTTGTCTGTGAGGAAGAGTTGAACTGTTCAAAATTTTAAACACTTCAATCATGCCCTCTTTTAATGTCCATATGCTTAATCTGAAAATGTTCAACTCCCTCAGTTTCTGCTCACAGCTCATACCTCTTACTCTTGGAATCAGCCTCGCCACTCTTCTCTGGACCTTTTCTAGCGCTGCTATGTCCATTTTATAGCCTGGAGACCAAACCTGCACACAGGACTCCAGATGAGGCCTCACCAGACTTGAACAGAACCTCCTTGGATTTGCACTCTACACCTCGTGCCTATCATCTATTAGACTTCCTGATCATTTCTGTCCACTGTCTGGATGTGGACAGTGACAAGGACACTTTGATTCCCAGGACCATCTTATGAGGGGTACTTTCAAGTTTCAGACCTCCCATTGTGTATTCAAATCTAACATTTTTCCTTGCTATATGGAATACTTACATTCATCTGCCTCAAATCAGCTCAAGCCTGCGTGTTGTCCAAGTCCATCTGTAACAATTTAGCTGATTCTGCATTATCTGGTAATATGGTTTATTATTATGTTGATTTTTAGATAGATAGATAGATAGATAGAACATTATTTGTCACCGGGGGAAATTTGGCTTATTACAGAAGCTCCTTAAATAAACAAATAAATACATACATAAATAAATAGGTGTTTGTTTAACTGTGACACCTTTATGAGTTTTCATGGGCATTTCTTCTTTTGCACTTCTCAGTTGCTAATCTGGTTGGTTGCTAATTAGCTGACCTGTGTCACATGACCTGTGACATCATCACGTCACAGCTATAAAACATGGTGGTAGTTTTAGGTTTTGTATCCAAGTGTGGGATAAACCACAGGTCACGTCGTTGTATGTTTGATGTTCTCTGGTGTTTCAGCCTTGAAGCCATTAATTTGTTTAGCGTCCAGACTACTTCATGGGTTGATGGAATTCTTAGGCCACTTACGCATTTTGGTCTAAAGATAGTTTTTTACTGTTGTTTTAATTGCAGGGCAATAAAATAAGTTCCATTTTAAAAAAAGGTAATTGAGTTACAAATGTAGCAATCAGTCTGATGTTCTGCTGCCAGATTGTAGCTCATTTACATCACGTCTCAGACATAATGTACACTTTTTATTTGGCATCCGTCTTACTTAGAAGAGATATTTATATCAAAAAAATAAGGACAGAGAAAAAGAACAATGCAACCAAAAGCAGCAGAGGCACATTAGAAAGTGCCACCCTCAATGCTTACAAGTCATGAATGGAAGTTTCTATATGTGGACATTAAAACATATTTTTAGAGTTCATGTTTTAGAATGCCTTGGGCTTAGAAGACAGCGTGTACTTTGGCAGGTTACAGGAAGTTGACTCCATGCCAGCCAGCACAGCAAAAATGACTACATTCAAGTGCAAATTATGTTTTACTTTGATGTGACTGGTCTGAAGCTTTGAAATTGATGTCGCTGCCACTTGTGTGGAGATAATAATGCAGAACCAAAATAGGGAGGCCCAAAAATAAGAAATGCAATCATAGAGACAGAGACGGAGGGAAATCCAAAGACACCACAGACGGATCTTTCATTATATGATTGTGTGTTACTTTATCTATCTATCTATTATATAGTGCCTTTCATATCTATCTATTATACAGTGTCTTTTCTATCTATCTATCTATCTATCTATCTATTATACAGTGTCTTTTCTATCTATCTATCTATCTATCTATCTATCTATCTATCTATCTATTATATAGTGCCTTTTATATCTATCTATTATATAGTGTCTTTTCTATCTATCTATCTGTTATATAGTGCCTTTCATATCTATCTATCTATCTATCTATCTATCTATCTATCTATCTATCTATCTATCTATCTATCTAGAGTTGGGGTACCAGCCTGGTCATCCCACATAATTGGATTAGAAAAAGCAAAAGTAAACACACAATAATTGTGGAGTCATCTTTCCAGATGTGAGTTCAGGATTTTACTGAAAAAGGGCGCATCTTCCTATCAGGAAGAGGAGGGTCCAAGAGGACAAAGGAAGTGACATCAGAAGTGTTAGAGCCGTCAGTCATCCGGTCTGCAGATGGAGGAAGAGAGAATGGCATTAGGACACAGAGCCAACCCTGTGCAGTATAGATTTACAGTCACTAGAGCCCTTCATCGGTTCCCTATGCGTACGCACGTGACGCTACCTACTGTATCTATTATATTGTGACTTTTCTGTGTCTCTATTTTGTTGTGCCCTTCATATATCTATCATATGCCTTCCATATCTGTTTATCTATGCTGGAAACCTTACACGACCCTTCACTGCCACATTTGTATTCAGACTTTGGATTTTCAGGATCTAAAATGGCTTCCTTCTTCAAACAGGGCCTGACTGTTAAATCCCACCTGGGGTATCTGACATTTCTTTATCTTCATAAGCATTGGTCAGCACTTTCTTTTTAAATATGTTGAGGCAATCCCCAGTCCACAGACATTTGCCATACTGGCAGCACAAATAGAAAAGGCAGCGAACACAAGCTCCCCCCAGGAAACACACACACACCAGTGCTATTTTTTCATGCTTCATATCCTTAATCAGGTTTTTTTTTCTAATTATACTTCAGTGCCGTTCCATTTTTAGTTTTTACACTTCAGTGGAGCGGTCTAGCCCAGTTCAATTACAGACTTGCTTTTCTCTTTGCATTTCACGGCTGCTTATTTTGTAGCTGTGGTGTACAAAGCCAAAGCAATGTCAGCAAAACATGCGGACAAAGTGAAATAAATTTATGGCTACGGCAAAGCAAGTGCTGAACACAGGGTGCAGGTTGACTCGACTTGCAAGAGATTATTAAGAGCAGATGCAAACAGAAGAGCTGACATGCATCTTTGGTGCCCACCACTTCACTACCTGGTCAGCCAGAAATGTCTTTAATAAAATCACTCAACACCCTTTGCTCGAATGTTTCTTGTTAACCCTCAAGATGTCCTCATTGGTAGCACACCCATGAAGACTGGCACTTAGTCTTTGTGTCTGGGGGAAAAAATGAAAAGGGACACCTGACAAGGCGGGACCAAACAACAGGAAGTATTACTTTTTTACAACTGACAAGCCACACCCACATCACTTTGTACAATAAAAGCCACAAGGCAAGCCCAGGACTCCAAAAACGCTGGGAGTGGGACAGTATGGAATATGTTAATAAAGACAAAAAGGAGTGATCTGTAAATTCACTTCATGCTGCACTACGAGTTGTCATATACGCACAAGTAGCAGGCAGCTAAAGGGCCTGAGCAATTGTGATATCACCACCGACAAAGGGGTGATGAAGTGTGCTGACTGTCTTACTTAGTTCCGGCATCCATTTGATGACATCACTTCTGGGTCCGGCCCCAGAGATGACATCACTTCCGGTCCCAACAACATCACTTCCAGTTCCGGCCCTAAAGATGACGTTACTTCCTGAACGGGCCTTTAAAGCCGCAATATTTCTTGTCTTTGATCAGTTCTGTTTTGGACTCAGTCTTGTGAACACCTCTGCTCAATCATTTCAATTTTAGCAGCCAGGATACAATATACAGAAGGCTGCCCCAAAACTTTATCATGTCTTTTGGACTTATTTGTGACAGAGTGTAAATCAAAAAGTAAAGACAATTTGAAAATTACACAGAAATCACAGTGGATAAAAGCTGGCACTATACTACACATTTGTGATGGCTTATGGGTAGTTTTAGCACAGGCCAAGGTCAAATGAACATGAACATGGACGCCCCACTGTGGGACTGCACCATTGTTGAACCGCAAGCTGCAGTCAGTTTTCTATGGGTAGAAGGAGAGAAACCCGCTGAAGTTCACTGAAACTTCCAATTGAGAAACCAAATAGGGCTACCCAGGGAGTTTGTGCGCCAGCCTTCTGCTATTGGGTCACCGAGCACCTCTTTCATTTCCTCTTTTTTATTTCTTTGGACATTAGCATTAAATGCGGTCCACAACTTTTTTTTTTACAGACTTCTCCATTCATTTTTCCCATGACACCAGTTAAATCAAAGTGATCGAGCAAGAAGACAATGATTGAGGGAGGCCATCAAGAGACCTATGAGAACTTTAAAGGATTGACAAGTTACAGTCACTGAGACTGGAGAGATTCTGCAGACAACAAATGCTGGTCAGGGGCTTCACCAGCTGCAGCTTTATGGGAGAGCAAGGAAAAAAGGCACATGGGAAACTCTGACGAAAGCTGAAATGCGATTACATGGTCTTACAAGAGATCAGACCTGAGCATTTTGGCCATTAGACTGAGCGCCAATGTTATTATAGTTTTGCCTGTTTAAATTACTTTTTATTTCAATATTTTTTTCTGACCTTACTTGGAAATTCAGTTTAGTTTTAGTTTTCCTTCATTGTGTATTTTTAGTTTTAATTTAGTTTTTATTTCACAAAGTCATCTCTATTTTATTTTTACATCTATTAGTTTCAGTTTTAGTTTTAGTAATTATGGCATGGAGCTCCTATGGCATTTAGCTTTGTGTCTCAATCAGACAGAACTGTACACTTAATGGATTTGAATATGATTTTAATGTTAGTGGAAGCTTACTATACACTACATGGTTTACTATCTGGTATTGTTTTTGTCTGATTAAAAACAAGCATAATCAAAACCAGATATCAAACAGGAACAATTTTTCACAATTTTATAATTTTTAAAATATTTCTATGTCATTTGTGCTGAAAGTTAGGTGAATTTTGAGGATTGAGGGTTTTTTACTCATAATGTCTACAGCACACAACATATCCTGCTCCAAGACAATGTGTTTACAATGAATGCCTTCAATATTGCATTAAAAAATATCCCATAGTGGGCTTTGTTATTTTCTACCAGCCATATTGATCTCTGATTCCAAACACATACAATTTATAGACAGAATTTTGCCACCTGCAGACCTGAAAAGATATCAAGAATCAGAAAAGAGATTCTATTATGTTCTGACAGGAGTGATCATGAAAATCATGGGGGCTTAGGAAGAACAGGGCTCTTAGACTTGAATCAGTGTGCAGACCCCACCTAGCTGTATTAAGGGGAAACAAAGAAAAACAAGCATGTAGTATCAAAGGTTTGGGGCAGTGAGACTTGAAGAGCCCAACATAAAGGACAGTAAACCCATAATGAGTAGAGCAAGAGCAGGTAATAAACAGGCATAAAACGACAGAGACAGCATCTGAGATTAAGAACAATATATACATTATATAAAATGTTTATCTAGAGTAGGACATGGGTGTGTGTGTGTGTGCACCCTGCGGTGGGCTGCGCCCTGCCCAGGGTTTGTTTCCTATCTTGTGCCCTGTGTTGGCTGGGATTGGCTCCAGCAGACCCCCGTGACCCTGTAGTTAGGATATAGCGGGTTGAATAATGGATGGATGGAAGGACCACAGAAAACCTGGAGCCTACCCAGCAGGTATGGATGCAAGGTAGGAAAATCCCTGGTATGCAATGTGTATGATATGGTTGATGTTAAGAACAAAAAGAATATGATATTTTTGAGAGAGAGAGACAAAATGTGTTTTCCAGCAAGCTCAAGCATAAAGCCAAAACTTCACAGGAATGGTTTGAAAACAACAATATGAATATCTCGGAGTGGTAAAGTCAGAGTCCTAATGTCAATCTAGTCATAAATGTGTGGCTGGACTTGAGAAGGCTGTGATCTCCATGACACCTGCAGAGCTTGGCAAAGAAGAATAGGGTAAAATGGCAGAGTGGAGATGTGCAAAGCTGATGGAGAGACTTGTGCACACAGACACAATGGCCATTATGGCTGCCAAAGGTGCATAGATAGATAGATAAATAGATCTTTTAGACCTTTATTTGACTCCTGAAGGAAATTTAGCTTTTAAAATCATTTTATATTTATATGAATGACTAAAATGTCTAAAACAATGACTAAAAAGTAAATAAATGTTAAAAAGAAAAGAAAAACTTCAGACTTTGAAGTCTCTCTCATCTCGCTCACTAGAGGTGATTCTCAAACAAGACTTCATGTCTGGAGACAACCTGTTTTAAAGCACATAATGAACAGCCATTTCAAAGGCTCCACCAACAAGGATTCTTCCTTAAACACCTAACCCCACCCAAATCCTACATTCTGTGGGTTTTAAACTGTTTCCAGGGTTTCAGGGAGAGAGCAAAAGACTTGACACTGAGAGAAAATAAAAAGCTAAAATTTCTGTTATCTATGCATGAGCTCAGGACAGGAGAAGATAACTGAAGCAGAATTATAAATTTGCATGTTGTAGTGAGCACTGCAACCGTAGAAATAGACAGATATACACATGAAGACCACCAGAGCTACAGGGCTCCACACATTTGAGAAGTGCCTCTGTCTGCCAGACAGATATCTTTCTGTTATTTAAACTATTGCATCACTGTATGACATAACAACAGCAAGTCGAGTTTAGATAGACAGTGTGGTCTACTGATATACAACATGTTAAAACACTACGGCTATTTTGTTATTGCATGTTTGCATTTCCAGTTAGACAGCAATGTTAAATTTCTTTATTTATCTGTTTAGACGTGCAGTCAGAAGGTGGATGTTGTGCAGCCTCATCTGTGCATCTCCTGGTGTTGTTAGTCAGATTTCTTGATTTGGGTGTTTTGAGCACTGAAATCTGCATCTCCTGTGGCTCTTTGTTATCTGCTCTATTAAAATCAGTTTTTTGATGGAGTGACATGCCGTTTACTTCAAATGTATATTTTGCAGTTCATATTTTCATGTGTATAGCTGCCAATTCTTTCAAGCTTACATCGACTCCTACACTATCGTCGTAACGCTGAACAACAGGGAGCACACACAGCACCTGCAACAACATATCATTCACATTTATCATTCGTCTATTGATGCTGTCAAATGCCAATGTATAATGTGATGCTACAGAAAGGTTTTTCCCTGGCCTCAGGTTAGGTTTATTTTTAAAACTTGTATTATGCTGTGACACACATGTACATGTCTAATGGGGTGTTTTTAGGAGACTTTTCAATTGTAGATGGTTCGTCGTAATCTGAGAGCGCCTCTGATCTTTACACTTCAAAATCGCAAACTCTACTCTGAGCGCCGCCTTCAAGGGGCTTTAGATTAGTTGTGAAATGTGACACTCACTGAGCCATCTAATTGTTCCTATATAATTTTAAGCAAAATTCACTCCTGGTTGTCTCCAGACATTTGTTTCTGTGAGACTTGGCAGTCCCAGTCCCGGTGAGGCATTGTGCAAACATATTGCTGTTGTTATAAGGGAGCCCCCCATAATGTTTCTTAACCCACTTCTGCTGAATGATTCATTGGCTGAAAGTCCTCTGTATTGTTGTGTCAGAGAGAGAATGTGCAGCATTGTTCATAAGGGCACTCAGCTGTGTTTTAATTTATGACCTCCAGGGGGTCCAGACTGTGCCCCGTAACAGAGCCTGACCTTTTAATCAGCTTGTTGATTCAGGGGGCATCTCAATGAAGTGATGTTACCAGCCCAGCCCATCATGTCAAGTAAATACTGACTTTAGAGGGGGAAAATACTTACTTTGTAATTAATTTAGCCCACTTTGCAGAGATCTGTTTTCCACTTGGACATTAAAGAGTCTTTTTTGGCTGATTAGTGTGTCATAAAAGCCAAATTAAATCAATTGGGATTCAATGTTATATAACAATAAAATGTGAAAACTTGTAAGGGGGCTGAAGACTTCTCATAGGCACTGCACTTTTAAGGGCGATGGTTAACTTATAAAAAGAAAATATCAGGACGTGCGAAATGCAAAAATACACCTCCCATGCCACTGTTGCTAATGTCCTGCAGGGACCACTTGAACAAGCATATTGTGTTCCCATTGCACTAAGAACTAGTTCAGATGGAGTTTTGCTTTTTATTAATAACTTGCATTGAATTTCTTTCTTTTTTTTTCCTCCTAGAGGAGTACTGGCTATTTTATATCCTCATTTCAATATCAAAAGGATAACTCATTCCCAGTAGGAATACTAAGCAAGTTTTTAATTTTCAAAAAAGTGCCACTAAAGCCTCAGAAGTTACATTTCAAGAATATACCCGATTTAAAATCAAAAGGTTCAACACAATGCTAATTACAAGACGAAGACGAAGACGGAGACGGCAGAGAGCTGGTTGGGGTCTGCGGCTGCTTAATCAAATCCCACAACATATATAACTCTAATCTGCCCTTCCTGGATGATATAACATGGCATTGTGTCCCCAAAACCCCAGAGTCCAGTTGTGACATAGCATGAAGGAGTTGGGGGCCTGTCCTGGCATCATCTGTGGAAGGCAGGATATAACGCTGGACTCAGCGCCAGTCCAAGTGGGGTGCCAGTCCATTAAACCAGCAGAAAAGCCGCGTGTGCTGCCTGCAGTCTGGAAGAGGAACAATGAGAAAGAGAAGGCAGCACCCCGCCAAGGGCACCACCTGGCACGTCTTAATGGGTAAAGGGCAAGTTAATAAAACCAGACAGTGGATTCAGACCCCTTCGATTTTTTCACATTTTGTTATGTTGTAGTCTTGTAGCTAAAATCATTTACATTCATTCAAGCGGGAACAGGACTTTAGGAATTATTACAAATATATTCAAAATAAAGTACTTATCTGAAGCCCCTTTGGCGTGACAAGCTTCGCACACCTGGACTTGGGGTCTCTCTGCCATTTTTCTCTGCAGATCCTTTGAAGTCTCTCTGTCAGGTTGGATGGACGTCACCAGTGGACGGCCATCTTCAGGTCTCTCCAGTTCAACTTCCATCTTTGTCTGGGCAACTCAAGGACATTCACTGAGTTGTTACGAAGCTGCTTCTTGTGTTGTCTTTGCTTTGTGTTTAGGGTCATTGTCCTGTTGGATGGTCAACCTTCAGCCCTGCCTGAGGTCCATGGTGCTCTGAATTAGAGTTTCATTAAGGATATCTCTGTAGTTTGGTCTCTTCAGATTTCTATGTAGATTCCCAGTCCCCAATTCCACAGCATGATGCTTCCACCACATGCTTCACTAGTGGATTGGTATTGTGCAGATGATGAGCGGTGCCTGATTTTCACCAAATGTGACACTCAAAACTGATCTTGGTTTCATCGGTCCAGATAATCCCATTTCTCACAGCCTGAGAGTCCTTTGGGTTCTTATTGGCAAGCTCAAAATGGGCTTTCATGTGTCTTTTACTGAAGAGAGGCATCTGCCTGGTCAAAAAGCCAAGATTGGTAGAGTGTTGCAGTGATTTTAATCCTTCTAGAAGTTTCTTCAGTCTCCACACAGGTTCTCTGGAGCTCAGCAAGAGTGGCAATTAGGTTTTTGATCACATTCCCTGACCAAGTCTGTTTTAACCTGGTGTGGACCACCAAGGCAGGCACCACCGCCACAACCCGACACTGACAGATGCAGGAGGCACAAATGCAAGCACACTCTTTAACTTTTTTATTTTTTCTCTCATGGAAAATGTCTTCCCCGTCCCCACAAGTATAACACAGCCCCGCACACACACAACACAATTGTTTCCCTCTTTTCTCTTTTTCTCTCTTCCACTCCTCCCGGAAAGCTTTGTCTTCACCCACCTGACTCTGGCTCTCTGAGTAGTGGCTGCTGGCTCCTTTTATAAGGCACCCGGAAGTGCTCCTGGTGCTCAATGACGCACTCCCGGCAGCACCTCGGGGTGTGGTGGAAGGGCTCAGCAGTAGCTGCAGCACCCCCTGTCAGTGCCCACTGATCCCAACAAGGCTGTATCCAACTCCAATTCCCATGGAGCCCTGCAGGAGTCCGAGGCACCACTGCAACCCATGGAGGCAGCCACCTAACGCTGTGAGGGAGGTACTGCTCTAGATATGCTCCCTCCCATGGTCCTTCCAGTGTAGCGGTGTACCAGCTGGGCAAGGGCCCTGGCCGTATGCCACACTGGTTATTCAGTTTGGCAGGATGGCCAGCTCTAAGAAGAGTCCTGCTAGTTCCAATCATCTTCCATTCCACATTTATTGAGGCCCCGGTGCTCCTGGGAACACTCAAAGTTTTATCCCCTCACTCTGATCTGTGCCTCACCACAATTTGATCATGGAGGTCTACAGAGAGTTCCTTGGACTTAATGGCTTGGATTTTATCCTGATACAAAATGTGAACTTAGGATCTCATATACACAGATGTGTGCAAATTTAGTAGGCCACAGGTGAACTCTACTCAAGCTCTGAATACATCTCAAGGAGCAGTAAAGCAAACAGGAGGTCCCTGAGCACAATTTGGAGGGCCACAATTCGTATTAAAGGGACTGTAACTCATGAAGGCCAAAGACTGAGATTTGAGACATTTTGTTAAGGTCCACACAATTAAGATTAATACAAGGGGAAAATAGGGTCACCTAGTGCCCTATCAAGATAAAACATATGGCGTAGTCGGCAGGACTTTGTAGTAACCATGTTTTAATGAGTGTATGTGTGCATATGTTAAGTGGTAATATGACACCTGGTGAAGGGAGGATTGCCACTTTCTTTTCCTACAGGGTTATCACGGCTGAGAGGGACACCCCAGTAGGAAGAACAAGTACGGAAGTAAGAAGAACATGTCACTGGTTGGTAAGTGGGATATAACCCAGTTATAAGGGGTATATAAGGGGTATTGAACCTTCCTGTGTCTTCAGGACAACTGTTTACTTGTTAGTGTTGGTGATAGTGAGTCCCAATGTGGAGTACTGAAAAGTGACAAGCTTGAGACGTCACTCTTATCTGTTTGTGTTGAAGGAATCCTATGTGGGATATGAAGTGGGAGTAACTGGCAGTAATTGTGTGACTCAGATCTGTGTGTCCGTGTGTGTGGATGGCATGAGAAACACTACAAAGTGAATCAAATGATTTATTGTGCCATCTGAAAATACACTTTTAGTGTTATCAGGTAGTCTTTGTTTGTGACCAACACTTATGGTATTCTCTTTCTCTTTTCAGGTCTTCTACCAGTGTTCTTCTCCAAGTTTTCCGTGGCCGTCCTTTTGGTCATTTGGCGTCAGAAAGGAAGAGGGAGGAATGTCAGGCTAGCGGCCCATCCTCATAAAAACCATAACCGCTATGGAAACACCAAACAGGATCTCAACAATTACTACTCAACCTGAGAGATCAATTTCAAACCACATGATGGCACCAGAGCAAACCAACATTGATGTCCGGTGTGAAAAGTCAAAGGTGACCTTTTCCGCCAAGAACAATTTGGGAATGTCAGTTATAAGAGATAATTAAATATAAGGGTTACTATCTCTCCTGTTTGCTTGATTTTATTGCCTAAGAGTATAGATAAAAAGATAGTGTAACATATGAAGACTAAATTGACATTGTGTTAAGGTCTAAACAATAAAGAGTATAAAAAGGGAAAATAGGGTCACTTAGGACTCTGAGACCAAATGGATAGGCATAATGAATCATATTCTATTAAGACATAAAAAACTACTTTTTTTAGCAGAGTATGTAGATTTCCCAGGTTGATAATTATATTGATACAAAAGCAAGTTACACATGTATTAGAAATTCAATCTTTGCTGCATTAATTTACTGTTAAATCCCAAAGAGCTTCTCATTTTATTTACAGCAACAGAGAGGAAGCAGCAGAATTAAATTTTTTGTTTCAAGTTCACGCTTAACTTTTTTGTCGAGTGTCCAGAATGCATTGAAATTCTTCCACAGGTTAGTGACTATGGATTAAACAATAAAAATAACAGAAGCCTCAGACAGCAAATACAACAATGAGTGATGAGCGTAACGTGTTCTGCTTTGCAAAAATAAAACTGCAAAATAAATTTAATTTGGCTTCCAGAGAAATTGGTGTCACTGACACAAGAAGAAAGGTATTTATTTTCTGTCTGGAAGCATTTTGATGAATTCATTTTGCATGCGTCGCTTTGATTATTTAGAATTTAAATAAAGATTCTGAGTGGAAAATCCCCAGAAAAACCCTGGAAGTGAGAGCATCCTCAGCTATGGTGAGGCGGTTGTTAGGCAACAGTAGGGGGTTGTCAACGGTGACTTTGCATGGAAACTTGCTTGTGTCAATCAGCACTAAGAACAACGTAAGGGGATAAATAAGAAACACTTCTGTGGCTACCAGAATGTGTGCCTGTCGTGTAGCCTTGTGACATGAGGGTCCCTGAATGTAGTTCAGTGAACATGAATGGTCTTGAACTGAGCTGGAAGAAAAGTGAAAGTACAGGATGGCTGAGGTCTGACCCACTGCAGCTTACCTATCGAACAAAGAGTGGAGTGGAGGATGCAGTCATCCGTCAGCTCCACAAGGCTGGACAAAGTGGGCAGCACTGTGAGGATGATGTTCTTTGATCTCTTCAGTACATTCATCCATCCATCTCTGTTAAGGGGAAACTCCAAGATATGCAGGTGGATGGTGTCCTGGATGATGGATGACTGTTGGGCAGATCACTGTTTGTGAGACTCATGGGCTGTGTGAGCAACACTGGACCACCACATGGAACAGACCTGTCTGCTGTTCTAAAACACAGACCACAAGTCTTTGTAGTGCAATAACAGTATCCATCTTAGTCTAAGTTTTAGATCAACCCATGCTACACCGCACATCGAGCATCAAGCATTCTCCTGAGTTTGGGGTCTTTGGTAAAGCTCTCAGCTTCATCCTAACTGATGTGTAGCACCTTCAGGTCTTCTACCAGCGTTCTTCTCCAAGTTTTCCGTGGCCGTCCTTTTGGCGTCAGAAAGGAAGAGGGAGGAATGTCAGGCTAGCGGCCCATCCTCATAAAAACCATAACCTCTATGGAAACACCAAGCAGGATCTCAACCATTACTACTCAACCTGAGAGATCAATTTCGAACCACATGATGGCACCGGAGCAAACCAACATTGATGTCTGGTGTGAGAGGTCAAAGGCAACCTTCTCCGCCAAGAACAATGACTGTGCTTTATTAAATTAGGTGACTTCTTTTATTGCCATCAATTTGTGCATTTCTTATTAAATATTCCACTTCAGTTATTGGTCACACAAACTAAAAAGGGAGAACAAAAGGTCCAGATAGATGTCCACCAAAAATTTAAAAGTGCAGATAAAAACAATTCTCTTCCCTCCTTCACTTGGGTCGGAGTGGTAGCTATAAGGCTAGGGATCTGTGCCAGAAATCGGAAGGTTGCCGGTTCAAATGCCAGAAGTGACTGTACACCGCTGAGCCCTTGGATCAAGACCCTTAAGCTGCAATCGCTTCATTCTGTGTATGATTTTAATCTGCATCCAGCCCTGCAACTTGGGGGTTAGTGACAGGATTGGTACTCCAGCCACTATATAAAAACCTCACACTATTCCAGTGTGGTGCTGAGGTGTCCCAGTCCGGGTGGTTTGTCGTGTGGTGGAGCACATACTCCCATCCTCTCTCTCTTTTCACTTGAGCTAAGTGCTTCAGAGGTCACATATCTGAGCACTTCATCAGTGATGAGATCCACATGTCCATTCTCTTTGTACGCTCACAGGCCCAATCACGAAGCACCGTCTATCATTCCCTACAACTCCTCACCTTCTCCATGTTCAAGTACATAACCTACTGTATAATTAGAGCTACAGTTGTGCTTGAAAGTTTGTGAACCCTTTAGAATTTTCTATATTTCTGCATAAATATGACCTAAAACATCATCAGATTTTCACTCAAGTCCTTAAAGTAGATAGAGAAACCAGTTAAACAAATGAGACAAAAATTTTATACTTGGTCATTTATTTATTGAGGAAAATGATCAAATATTACATATTTGTGAGTGGCAAAAGTATGTGAACCTCTAGGATTAGCAGTTAGTTTGAAGGTGAAATTCGAGTCTGGTGTTTTCAATCAATGGGATGACAATCAGGTGTGAGTGGGCACCCTGTGTTATTTAAAGAACAGGGATCTATCAAAGTCAGCTCTTCACAACACATGTTTGTGGAAGTGTATCATGGCACGAACAAAGGAGATTTCTGAGGACCTCAGAAAAAGAGTTGTTGATGTTCATCAGGCTGGAAAAGTTTACAAAAGCATCTCTAAAGAGAGTTTGGACTCCACCAATCCACAGTCAGAGAGATTGTGTACAAATGGAGGAAATTCAAGACCATTGTTACCCTCCCCAGGAGAGGTCGACCAACAAAGATCACTCCAAGAGCAAGGAGTGTAATAGTCAGCGAGGTCACAAAGGACCCCAGGGTAACTTCTAAGCAACTGAAGGCCTCTCTCACATTGGCTAAAGTTCATGTTCATGAGTCCACCATCAGGAGAACACTGAACAACAATGGTGTGCATGGCAGGGTTGCAAGGAGAAAGCCACTGATCTCCAAAAAAAACATTGCTGCTCGTCTGTAGTTTGCTAAAGATCACGTGGAGAAACCAGAAGTCTATTGGAAGAAAGTTTTGTGGATGGATGAGACCAAAATAGAACTTTTTGGTTTAAATGAAAAGCGTTATGTTTGGAGAAAGGAAAACACTGCATTCCAGCATAAGAACCTTATCCCATCTGTGAAACATGGTGGTGGTAGTGTCATGGTTTGGGCCTGTTTTGCTGCATCTGGACCAGGACGGCTTGCCTTAATTGATGGAACAATGAATTCTGAATTATATCAGAGAATTCTAAAGGAAAATGTCAGGACATCTGTCCATGAACTGAATCTCGAGAGAAGGTGGGTCATGCAGCAAGACAACGACCCTAAGCACACAAGTCGCTCTACCAAAGAATGGTTAAAGAAGAAAAAAGTTAATGTTTTGGAATGGCCAAGTCAAAGTCCTGACCTTAATCCAATCGAAATGTTGTGGAAGGACCTGAAGCGAGCAGTTAATGTGAGAAAACCCACCAACATCCCAGAGTTGAAGATGTTCTGTACGGAGGAATGGGCTAAAATTCGTCCAAGCTGGTGTGCAGGACTGATCAACATTTACTGGAAACGTTTAGTTGCAGTTATTGCTGCAAAGGGGAGTCACACCAGATACTGAAAGCAAAGGTTCACATACTTTTGCCCCTCACAAACATATAATATTCGATCATTTTCCTTAATAAATAAATGACCAAGTATAATATTTTTGTCTCATTTGTTTAACTGGTTTCTCTTTATCTACTTGTAGGACTTGAGTGAAAATCTGATGATGTTTTAGGTCATATTTATGCAGAAATATAGAAAATTTGAAAGGGTTCACAAACTTTCAAGCACAACTGTACACCTTGTGACAGATAGGGGGCGCTATCGCTCCCTTGAACCCTCGGACAATACGTCAGACACCAGATAAAAGTCCAAGAAATTATTTTATTATAATAATAAATGTGCACAAAGCACCTCCACTCCACTATACTTAAATAAATCAATACAATTCTCAATAATAAATCACAATAAACAATAATCCTCCACACCTCCCAGCAGCTCAGTCACCCTACCTCCCAACTTGGCTCGATCTGCTGGGGTTACCCATAGTCCTTTTATACTTCTTAAGAGTCACATGGACTGAGGGACAGAAACACTTCCTTTTCTCCATCCTGGAAGTACATCATTTCTTCTGTCCGTTTGACTAGGACGTACTTCCAGGTTATAGTGCAAATAGAAGTCCCTGGGCCTCCCTGCAGCGTCCCCTTGCGCCCCCCATGGTATCCAGCAGGGCTGTGCATTAAAACTCCAATGTCCATTAGGCCTTGCTGGAATTCGGGGCACCTCCTCGTTGCAGGGAGGGCTCCATCTGGCGGCCTGGGGGTATTGGCCGGGATGAATAGCTGGCCATATCCCACAACCTCCATTCTCTTTGTACGTTTGGAGGCCCAATCTCAATGGCTCACTATCTGATGTTTACAAACTTGAACTTCTCATGGAGGATTTTTCACAGCAGGCCATTCATTTACAATACAGTGATGGGTCCTCTGTGAATAAACCCCCCTTGACTCAGTAAAGAGACACAAAGGAAGTATTTCCATAGCAGATACTAAAACAACAAACAGCTGGCTATGGTGGTGACGGTGAAATGAAGACACCAGTAGTGCTTCTCCTCATACACCAACCCCAAGCATCAGGCGGTGGATGACTGATGGAGAACCAAAGACAGAACTTAGCAAGCAACTTGATGTGGTTGGACTATGATTATGGACAAACAGCAATACTGGCTCCAAATACAAAAAGCCAGCGCAGTTGGTGGACTACCACAGAGCCAGCAATACATTTTCCTCCAGCAAATTATGACCCACTTTACCTAAAATTAGTTCTACACCTCCATTCTCTTTGCACGTTTGGAGGCCCTATCACAAAGCATTGTCCGTTATCCAATAACAACCCCTCACCTTCTCCGTGTTCAAGTACTTTACCTGCAATTAGTTCTACATCTCCACTCTATTTGTATGTTTGGAGGTCCAATCATGAAGCACTTTCACGTTCTCTTCCTGAATCCCAAACCTTCTCTCTCCATTTAGATGATCCACTGATAAAAGCATCAACCACCAATTCCATTTTTGCCAGCAGTTCAGAAGTCAGTTTGTAAATCCCTCTATTCCTAGCTCTCTCTTCAACTGTTCAGTAGGTCCAATACCAACCTGTGGAACAAAAGAACAAAAATCTAATTACTCTCTCCCCGTCTCTCGCACAGGCATTAAATACAGCCTGGGGGGAAACTCCAATGAAACAAAGCTGTTCTTGATGGTCTCCTCCATACATGCTACACAACCATACACTAGCAGCACCACGTGCTCTCCAACAGCAGTCTCGCCACATGTGTGCGAGAACATCATCCCAACTCTCTAGTGGATCAAATCATTCTGGGCTCCGTTCACTTACAATGTCAGCCATCAACACCCGCCATGCCGCCTGCCCTCTGGTGCGAGACATGCAAATCCACTACTGTGCCACTCCTGGCACAACCCGTCACACATCACCTCCCTAAAGGCTGCAGCAGCCGTGAGTTGCTCAGATTCTCACTGTTCATAGCGGTAACGAATTTAAATAATTTAGAAGACCCCAGAAAATCAATGGAGTAGCACCCTGTCCGGGGTTTGTTCCTGATGTCCACCCTATGCTAGCTGGGATAGGCTCCAGCAGACCCCCGTGACCCCAGGTTAGACAATGACTGACTGACTGACCCCAGGAATGTACCCAGCCTAAATGCAGACACAGATAATCCCTCAAGACTCCACACACTAAACGATGAACAGTAATCACAAACATAGATCAGAACCAGACACAGATCAAGATGTAAAATGAAGAAATAAGTAAAAATTGTCCTACCGTGGTATGTTTATCTGATGATGATTTGAAACTGTTTGCAATGTGCTATGAAGACCACAATGTTTTCTAAAACAAATGAAACCACACGAACAAGAAATCGTAGGACACAGAACACAAGTCCCAGAAAAACTGTAATCTGCCCAACGATGTGTAGCTGCAGTCCAATTGAGAGGTTTTGCTGCCATGGTGGAAGTGGTGTAACAAAAAACACATAAGATGATTGCAATCCTAACAGCTTTATACAGCTCCCTTTTCAACCCAGATCCTTATCTTCTTTCTCCCAGCAGCCTTAATGGCAACAGCTGAAGTTGCCTGGTGATGCAATGATCCTGGGGCTGCTGGGAATTGCAGTCCATTTCAGGTAGTGTTGCTACAGGCATGTGCATATACTCAACTATTCACACTTTATAGCCTTGAAATATTGTAGTTAGAAATACAAAAAACAAGCCGGCGTACAATGACACTGTGACACGACCCATCAGAAAGGTTCTACAAGGCTATGAGATTCTGGAACTGCTACTGCAAGCCATTCAGTTCCTGTATTTGAGTTCCATTCCTTTCCATTAAGTTGAATCTGGTTTAATATGGTTGTGCGTCTCCACTATGGGGGACATTTTGGGGACCTGAGGGTTGCATTCCTGCTGTCTAACAAGGATGTTTTCCTACTTACTCCTTTTTTAGCTAACATATTCTTAGATTATAAAGTACTTGGTTTAGAGGTTTCATGGTTCTCATCTTTTTTTTAATGACATTCTGGCTATTTTTGAACTTCAATCTTTAAATCCATTTCCTAGGCCTGTGAAGGCCAAAGCCTGCCTTTTAAGTTTGGATTAGGCTGCATAGAATGAGGTTCAATCCTGAATTTAAGTGCAAGTTTGGTCAATTGTGGGTGTTGGTTCAAGTGTTTTGGGGTTCGACGGGGTTGGGTGGCATCTTTGGCAGGATTGTGTGGCAGGATTTCATAAGACCCCTGAAGGACAGAGGGGTCTGACAGTCCCACCAGTGCCAGAGAGCCCGTGTGTGCTTATGTGTAGCCTGTACATCCCATCCTGGGCTCGCTGGTGCTGATGTAATGCCCAAAAGAGTCCTTTTGGCCTGGATGGCTGCTGTACTGATTCATTTATTTCCGAGTAAACTGACACTTTTATTAGGCCGTATAATAAAAAAAATATATGTGGATTACTTTTTCATGGATAGCATTTTAAACATAAGGTTTCAAGTGACATTTCTTTATAAATTGTATAACTCCAGTTTTTCCCCACAGGCTTCCTCCAGCTAAAAAGGTTAATTGAGCTGAGTTTTGCAAAAAAATAAAGAAAGTGCACAGCCAGTCATCAAATTGGACATGACAAACGTTCTCAGAAAGTTTCCATTCTACATCAGGCATGCAGCACTTTGCAATTCCTACTCAGAGCGTGTGACGCATGAAGCTCTGGCCTTCATGACAGTGTACCTGAGAAGCTGAGCGACAGGAGGTGATTTTGGCTTAAACTGGCACACACATCCATTACACTGAGATGTGTTTCCAGAGAGGACGTTTGATTTCTGACATGATGAAGTGCAGAAGGGCACACCGGGGTTACAAGTCTCGTCTCACAGATCTGGCAGATTTCACATTATGTTCTCTCTTTTTATGTGTTGTCCAGCCGTCACCTGAGGTTCCATTTTTTGAGATGGTGTCTAGTGCTTTTAATTTGTTTTGTGGGCTTTTCTGACATCCTTTACAGAAAAATTACAAGCATTGGCTCTTTATTTTTTCATAGTCCTCACTCCCTTTGTAACGGCCGACTCCTTACCCAGCCGGCAGCCACACTACCAGGACCCATGGCCTGGATAAACTGCTGAGGAGAACCTGCTTATACCAAGCTGTACCTCTGACAAATAATCCCCCCCCACCCCCCCCCCAGTCGACGGTTAAACACAAGCAAACAAAATCAGATATGTAAAACAAAAATATATTAAATAAAACATAATGACAAATGCAATAATAAAAATCCCCGAAAAATATATATATCTATAATAAATATATATTATATATATTATTCCTCCACCATACCAGCAAAGTGAAAACACCACATATGCAATAACAAAACCTCCCTTGCCCCCTGCATACGTACAGTATAACAAACACACAATACAAATAATGCCAATGGATGATGTGACAGATAGGGGGCGCTGTCGTCCCCTTGAACCCTCAGATCAGACGTCAGACACCAGATAAAAGTCCAATAATTTATTTTATTCGGACAATAAATGTGCACAAGCACCTCCACCTCCACTATCCATCCATTTTCCAACCCGCTGAATCTGAACACAGGGTCACGGGGGTCTGCTGGAGCCAATCCCAGCCAACACAGGGCACAAGGCAGGGAACCAATCCTGGGCAGGGTGCCAACCCACCGCAGGACACACACAAACACACCCACACACCAAGCACACACTAGGGCCAATTTAGAATCGCCAATCCACCTAACCAGCATGTCTTTGGACTGTGGGAGGAAACCGGAGCGCCCGGAGGAAACTCACGCAGACACGGGGAGAACATGCAAACTCCACGCAGGGTGGACCAGGGAAGTGAACCCAGGTCTCCTAACTGTGAGGCAGCAGCACTACCACTGCGCCACCGTGCCGCCCCACCTCCACTATACTTCAATAAATCAATAATAACAACAATACACAATCATTAATAACCCTCCACACCTTTCAGCCGCTCAGTCACCCTTCCTCCCAACTCTGCTCAATGCTCTGGTGTTTCCCACAGTCTTTTATAGTCCTTGACCCGGAAGTGCTTCTGATCCTTCAGTCCATGTGATTACCCAGCACTTCCGGGTCAGGTGAAAACTCTTCTTCTTCTTTAGCCCAGAAGTACTTTATTTCTTCCGTCCTCGTGACAGGGAAGTACTTCCAGGCTATACGGATAATACACGTCCTTGAGCCTCCCTGCAGCGTCCACTGGTGACCCCCATGGTATCCAGCAGGGCTGTGAAGGAAAATTCCAAGATCCATGATGCCCTGCTGGAATTCGGGGCATCTCCATACTACAGGAAGGGCTCCACCTGGTGGCTTGGGGGTATTGGCCGGGATAAGCTGCCAGTCATAGTCCACAATAATTACTGAAATGTTAATGAACGTGAAATTGAGTCCGGGTATATAAATGTCCAAAATACTGATGGCTGTTCAAAATGATTGTGTTTGATTTGCTCAAATAAAAACAGAACAGTCTCACCAGGCTTGCTTGGCGATGGTGGAAAATAATGTCCAATCCTGGGGTTTCTGGCGATGAATGTGTTGTAGTGATTCCGGCTGAATGAGAAGCAAACTGGGAAAAAGGCGAAATGTACATAAAGGCAGAAAAATGATGGTCGGTTATTGTTAGGTGAAATCTCCGTCTCTCTCCTACCTCCTCTTAGATAAATAGATAGATAGATACTTTATTAATCCCAGGGGGAAATTCACATACTCCAGCAGCAAAAAATATTAAATTAAAGAGTAATAAAAAATGCAGGTAAAAAACAGACAATAACTTGAATAATGTTCAACGTTTACCCCCTCTGGTGGAATTGAAGAGTCGCATAGTTTGGGGGAGGAATGATCTTCTCAGTCTGTCAGTGGAGCAGGACAGTGACAGCAGTCTGTCGCTGAAACTGCTCTTCTGTCTGGAGATGACACTGTTTAATGGATGTAGTGGATTCTCCATAATTGATAGGAGCCTGCTGAGTGCCCGTTGCTCTGCTACGGATGTCAAACCGTCCAGCTCTATGCCAACAATAGAGCCTGCCTTCCTCACCAGTTTGTCCAGGCGTGAGGCATCCTTCTTCTTAATGCTGCCTCCCCAGCACACCACTGCGTAGAAGAGGGCACTCGCCACAACCATCTGATAGAACATCTGCAGCATCTTACTGCAGATGTTGAAGGATGCCAGTCTTCTAAGGAAGTACAGGCGGCTCTGTCCTTTCTTGCACAGCGCTTCAGTATTGGCAGTCCAGTCCAATTTATCGTCCAGCTGCACTCCCAGGTATTTATAGGTCTGCACCCTCTGCACACAGTCACCTCTGATGATCACGGGGTCCATGAGGGGCCTGGGTCTCCTAAAATCTACCACCAGTTCTTTGGTTTTGCTGGTGTTCAGTTGTAGGTAGTTTAAGTCGCACCATTTAACAAAGTCCTTGATGAGGTTTCTATACTCCTCCTGCCCACTCCTGATGTAGCCCACGATAGCAGTGTCGTCAGCAAACTTTTGCACGTGGCAGGACTCCGAGTTATATTGGAAGTCCGATGTATATAGGCTGAACAGGACCGGAGAAAGTACAGTCCCCTGCAGCGCTCCTGTGTTGCTGACCACAATGTCAGATCTGCAATTCCCGAGACCCACATACTGAGGTCTGTTTGTAAGATAGTCCACGATCCATGCCACCAGGTATGAATCTACTCCCATCTCTGTCAGCTTGTCCCTAAGGAGCAGAGGTTGGATGGTGTTGAAGGCGCTAGAGAAGTCTAGAAACATAATTCTTACAGCGCCATTGCCTCTGTCCAAGTGGGAGAGGGATCGGTGTAGCATACAGATTCCGCTCCCACCTTCTCCTGGTATGCGAACTGCAGAGGGTCGAGGGCGTGTTGGACCTGTCTGTCCCTCCTTACCGTTTAAATGATAACAAGCCGGATGTAGCTGTCAAAACTCCGGTTCTGACGTTTCCAGGGGTCGCTGCCTCCCCGCAACATCCTTCCCTGTTTCTCATTATGGGGATGACATTTAAACAAACACGTTAGTTTAAATGGGGTGCTGTGACGAGACGTGACTGGGTGCAAACACTATAAACAACAATACTTATGTGGCCCCGCTACACCTTGTTTATTGGAATAATTGTAACAAGAACTGGGATGTATTTGTTTTGAAGTTCTTGTGTATTGTATATTTTACTGTTGTTTTAGTTCATTCTGAGTTACTATTTTTCATTTCTATAGGTTCCTTTTCTTGAATGAATATTATGTGCTTTACTATCTTTTTAAATGAGCTTTTGTTTCTTGTCTTTTGTAGGTGGAGCTCTAGGAGGCGGGGCCACCCTGACATCACCACTCCTGAGCCCACACTTAGTTTCAGCATGTTGTGATTCTCAAGAGTTCCTAAGCATGTAGGTCTCTAAAACTTCCAAAATTAATTGTGTGGCTTTACCATCAAACCCAGCCTAGTAATAGGGCCAAACACAAAGTCTTTATAAATTAAAAAATGTATTCCTCACAAAAATGCTTTGAACTGAAAACTGGCTATGTGGAGCACAGAAGGCAAAAAGGAACTGGATGGAAGGGTAAAGGCAATCCAAAGGCAAACATGTCTGAATCACAAATCCAAGAAATAGCTGAAATACAGAGGTCAAAAATCTACTAAATTCACAAGAAGCACAGAAAATCATAAAACTCAACAATTCAAAGTGCATTTGAATTAACTACAAGGGACTGTGGGTTGGCCCACCTTTATAAGGCTGATGGCAGTCCTTTGTGATGATGAGCAGGTGGCCGCACCCCTTGGAGAACCACCCACAAAACACAAGGGGTGTAACCAAGGCATACAGACTTAGGCAAAGTCAAATACATAGAATAATGCAAAAGATTCATTAGTGCAAAAATACCATGGAATAACAAAGAGCTCCATGGAGCACAAAACATCCTTCACATCTTCTAAAACTCTGTGATGGCCTGTGTGATTTCCTGCACTGTGGTGTGCTGGATTGGAAACATCATTTCATGAGAGGCCCACCTTACCAAACAAGGTAACTAAAACAGTGGGCTCAGTAATGGGACGTACTCTGGACCCCCAGGAATTGAAACAAAGCTGAATGCCATTATGAGCAATGCTGCACATCGTCTCCACAACACACTATAACACTGAGGACTTTCAGCCAGTGAATCTTTCAGCAGAATTGGGTCAAGAAACACTAGGGGGGCTCATTTATACCAACAGCAACACGCCTGCCTAGTGTTTCTCAGTGAGACTGGCACTGCCAAGTCAGAGATATTCTTTCTTTTGAATTTTCTTGCTTTATAGACATTCAAGTGTGTGTTCAGACTAGTGTGTGTGTATCTATCTATCTATCTATCTATCTATCTATCTATCTATCTATCTATCTATCTATCTATCTATCTATCTATCTATCTATCTAAAGGAAAAGACAATTCAAAGGAAAAGTCCCAATAAGAAATGCAAGACAAAAAATGATGGTACAGTAACGTTAACGATGAATACATCCAACAAAGAGTAACTGTTGGACATGCAGAAATCAGCTTATCCATCTTAATCAAAAGACAAATACCTCTGCTTGTGCCTGTTCAATTGCTATACCTTCTACTATCCAACAGATGGCACATTACAAATATTGGCACTGCTTTTACAAATCTTGTATAAATGGCATATAACAGAGACATGCCAACGGGACGGACACAATGCACTGCAAACATTACTGCTGAATACATTCAACAGAAAGAAACTTCCAGACAGACAGAAATCAGCTCATCCACCTTAATAAAAGGACAAGTACCTGTGTGTGTGTGTCTGTGTGTCAGTTCAGTTGCTCTGTCTCCGTTATATATTATGTGTTGAAAAAAAATACAACAAAGGTTTATAATGCGTCATCTGTTGAAATGACAAATGCCATACATTTTATTATCACATGCATTACACAATATATTCCAGTGTTTATTTGATATTTGGTCTTCAGTCCTCACACATTATACACTTCATGTCAGCATTTTGCCAATTATTAGTAGAACATGAAAAAAGTTTCTGTTTAAGTTGTAGGTTTAACATTTCTTGCCTCGCATTTCCTGTCATCCTACATTTACCCAGATCGTTGTAGACATGGAACACACATGAAATGTATGTATTCCAAATATTGTTTACCTTATACAACTCCAGGCACCTCACACCCAGATAAACAGACCTGAGCTGGGAGAACTTTATCGGTGTGGGATGGGATAGCAGGCTGCTTGCTGCTTGTGCTGATTGACACATTTGCAAAATAAAGACGCTGATGAGGAGGTGCGAAAAATTTAAGGTGGCCCGACATTGCAACTTTTCTCATAGGCTTCAGGGATTTTAATGTTAAAACTGGTAAAAAAAAAAAAAGTGCACCATTGTGCTCCTAAAACCCACCACATTTAATAATAGTAATATATTTTATTTACAGTATATCGTGCCTTTTCCATACACAAAGCGCTTAATGAAAATGTCAATCACAGGGAGGAACAGCAGCAGGCCTGCATCAGATCACGGAGGGCACATCAATTGGCCATTCAGACCAATAAGGACTGAGGAGCTGTATTGGGCCGATCGGCCTCTTTCCATCAAATGCCTCCATAGGACCTTAAGTTTGACAACGTCTTGATAAACATCACCATCTAAATTGTACTTGCAGATAAACAAAGTCCTTCCAGCACTCTGACAGTCCCACAAATGATCTTATATAAGGAGTACGTGTCTGAGGCTTGGCTTTATGCTTGGTGGCTTTGGTTTGACAAGACGCCTGGAAATGTCAGCATACAGTCGCTGAATTACGTCATTTCTTAATTGATTTATTTTTTAATCCAAATTTTCTTGAATTCATTTCTTCAGTGACGGTGCAGGTTTTACCAGCTCATTTTCAATTTAGAGGTGTTACACGCACGTGGCCTGAGTTTCTTCTAGTGTGACATTACTACCAGTAAAGACACACGACTTCTCCAAATAAAAAATGGAGAAAAACATTTATTGATATATGTAGGCGGCATGGTGGTAGCGGTGCTGCCTCGCAGTTAGGAGACCAAGGTTTGCTTCCTGGGTCCACCCTGCGTGGAGTTTGCATGTTCTCCCTGTGTCTGCGTGGGTTTCCTCCCACAGTCCAAAGACATGCAGGTTAGGTGGATTGGCAATTCTAAATTGGCCCTAGTGTGTGCTTGGTGTGTTTGTGTGTGTCCTGCGGTGGGTTGGCACCCTGCCTGGGATTGGTTCCTGCCTTGTGCCCTGTGTTGGCTGGGATTGGCTCCAGCAGACCCCCGTGACCCTGTGTTTGGATTCAGCGGGTTGGAAAATGGATGGATGGATATATGTAGAGGCTTGATAGGTTATGAGAGACCTTCACGAACCTTCATGAAGATTCACTTGAAAGAAATAAACACAAAGAAATCATAAATGAGGGCTTACAACTGGACTGATGCCCCCTCAGAGGTGGTCCTGTACACACGCAGTGCTGACAGTATAGGCGGCTACTCCACATGACCCTGACGTTGTGTAAATGCATGTGTGGATTGTTGGATCACTGTGGGGGTCTTCATTACAACCAGGAGATGCCCCACTGAAATAAGTCACCTACAGGGGATTCAGAAAGTATTCAGACCCCTTGACTTTCTGCACACTTTATTGCATTGTTGAGATGCTGTCTGAGTCTTTGAGACTGAACAGGAATAGAAATGTGGATAATTAATTAATCTAAAGTTTTATGATATGCCAAATGTTTGGTTTTCCCCACAAGTGTGTAAATGTTTAAATGTTTTGGTGTATCCACTCTGGGGTACCTTAGAACATTAGGATAATCTAGACGAGAAGAGGCCATTCAGCTCAACAAAGCTGGCCAGTTCTATCCACTTAATTCTTTTGAAATAACATCAAGTCATGGTTTGAGGGTCCCTAAAGTCTCCTGTCTGCCACGCTACTTGGTCACTTATTCCATGAGTCTGTGGTTCTCTGTGTAAAGAAAAACTTCCTAATGTTCCTTAACAAATTTCTAACTGTGTCTGTGTTTTATGGTGAACTCATTTTAAAATTACCGTCTCGATCCACTGGACTAATTCTCTTCATAATTTTAAACACTTCAGTCATGTCACCGCTTAACCTTCTTCTGCTTAAACTGTAAAGGCTCAGCTCTTTTAATCTTCCTTCAAAACTCATTCCCTGCAGCTCTAGTCGCTCTTCTCTGGACCTTTTTCTAGTGGTGTTATGTCCTTTTTGTAGCGTGGAGACCAAAACTGCACCCAGTACTCCAGATGAGGCCTCACCAGTGTATTGTAAAGACTTGAGCAGAACCTCCTGTGACTTGTACTCTACACATCAAGGCGCTATATAACCTAACATTCTGTTAGCCTTCTAAATGGCTTCTGAACACCGTCTGGCCATTGATAGTGACCAGTCCACTATGACTCCTAAATCCCTTTCATAAGGCGTACTTTCAAGTTTCAGACCGCCCATTGCGTATTCAGACCTCACATTTTTACTTCCTATGTGTAATACTTTACATTTATTGAAATTAAATTTCATCATCCACAAATCTGCCTAAGCCTGTATGCTGTCCAGGTCCTTCTGTAATGATATAACGGATTCCAAATTATCTGGAAATCCATCTGTTTTGGTATCATCTGCAAACTTAACCAGCTTGTTACTTATATTCCTATCTAAATTATTTATATATATTAACAATAGCAGCAGCCATAGCACTGACCCCTGTTGGTCACCACACTTAACATCGGCCAATTCTGATGAGGTTCCTCACACCATCATCTTCTGCTTTCTGTGTCTGAGCCAATTCTGCACCCATCTACACACCACACCCTGAACTCCCACTTCTTTTAGTTTGATGCCCAACCTCTCATGTGGCACCTTATCAAATTCTTTCTGAAAGTCCAGATAAATCATATCATCTGCTCCACTCTGATCGTATCCTTTTGTTGCTTCCTCATAGAAATCCAGCATGTTAGTAAAACACGACCGTCCTCTTCTGAATGCACGTTCTTGCCATGTGCTGCTCAATCTTATCCTTAATCTTTATCTCTACTAATTTTCCTGTGATGCACGTTAAGCTTACTGGCCAATAGTTGCTTGGATCTGCCTGATCACCCATTTTGCATAACGGGATAATCTTCCAGTCCCTCAGAATCTCCCCAGTTTGCAGTGACTTCCTAAATATGCATCACAGGGTATGTATATGCACTCGCTAACCTTCTTAACACTGAATGAAGATCTCCATGATAAATATGATCTGGTCCTTGTGATTTGTTTGATTTCAGCCTATTTAATCTGAGCAGCTCTTCTCCCTCTACTTTTTCTAAACCACTCAGAACCTCCTTAGTGGACGTTTTACCAGTGGGAGGTTATCCACTTTCTCACAAGTGAAGACCTCAGAAAAACACAAGTTTAGAGTAACCAACATATCGCTGACAATGGGAAAAGCAGGGACTTTCAGTGTTAATGCCTGCTACCCTGAGTGACTGTCCTTGAGCCTTATTTATTGTTTGTAATTCCTAACTGTATATTCGACAATTCCTGAAGATTGCTGTTCTAAGTCACTCATTGCTTGATGAGCTAGGAAGTCTGAAGTAAACTGAACTGTGATCTGAGACAAGGAGCTGGCTTACAGTACATACCCTGGCCTCTGAGTGCCCCGAAGTCCTTGGCCTGCACTGTGTGGGTGCAAAGTGTGGGGACAGAAGCAGAAACCCAGGGCTCTGGGTTTTGTGATTATGACCCCTGTGCCTGATAAAGGAAGAAGGCAGAAGGAGAGGATCCAGCATAGCACAGAGAAGATGGACAGCCAGGAAAGTGGAGTCTGCTATCTCTGCAGTCCGGAGCCTCCATCCTGGAGCTCTAGGTAGGTGGAGTTAACTTACTTGACCATAATTGGCAGTATCTGAGTCAGTGTCAGTCAGTTTGAAGTATTGTTAATGTTTGTGATGCACCATCTGTTGGAATGATAAATGCAGTGTCTCTGTTATGTGTCTCCACCAGCTCAGTGGAGTTGATGTAATGGACAGTCACCATTTCTTGCATCAGGTTACCTTCCCACAACCCGAATCTTAACCATAGTGTAACTGTGGCAGAGCTATGGAGGTCTGCAGCCAGACTCTATTGGTGCCCATTGGAGTTGACTCCACCTGCTTGGAGCTCCATGGTGGAGATTCCTGGATGCAGAAACATATACAGTGCATCTGGAAAGTATTCACAGCGCATCGCTTTTTCCACATTTTGTTATGTTACAGCCTTATTCCAAAATGGATTAAATTCATTTTTTTCCTCAGAATTCTACACACAACACCCCATAATGACAACGTGAAAAAGTTTACTTGAGATTTTTGCAAATTTATTAAAAATAAAAAAATTGAGAAAGCACATGTACATAAGTATTCACAGTCTTTGCCATGAAGCTCAAAATTGAGCTCAGGTGCATCCTGTTTCCCCTGATCATCCTTGAGATGTTTCTGCAGCTTCATTGGAGTCCACCTGTGGTAAATTCAGTTGATTGGACATGATTTGGTAAGGCACACACCTGTCTATATAAGGTCCCACAGTTGACAGTTCATGTCAGAGCACAAACCAAGCATGAAGTCAAAGGAATTGTCTGTAGACCTCTGAGACAGGATTGTCTCGAGGCACAAATCTGGGGGAGGTTACAGAAATATTTCTGCTGCTTTGAAGGTCCCAATGAGCACAGTGACCTCCATCATCCATAAGTGGAAGAAGTTCGAAACCACCAGGACTCTTCCTAGAGCTGGCCGGCCATCTAAACTGAGCGATCGGGGGAGAAGGGCCTTAGTCAGGGAGGTGACCAAGAACGCGATGATCACTCTGTCAGAGCTCCAGAGGTCCTCTGTGGAGAGAAGAGAACCTTCCAGAAGGACAACCATCTCTGCAGCAATCCACCAATCAGGCCTGTATGGTAGAGTGGCCAGACAGAAGCAACTCCTTAGTAAAAGGCACATGGCAGGCCGCCTGGAGTTTGCCAAAAGGCACCTGAAGGACTCTCAGATCATGAGAAAGAAAATTCTCTGGTCTGATGAGACAAAGATTGAACTCTTTGGTGTGAATGCCAGGCGTCACGTTTGGAGGAAACCAGGCACCGCTCATCACCAGGCCAATACCATCCCTACAGTGAAGCATGGTGGTGGCAGCATCATGCTGTGGGGATGTTTTTCAGCGGCAGGAACTGGGAGACTAGTCAGGATAAAGGGAAAGATGACTGCAGCAATGTACAGAGACATCCTGGATGAAAACCTGCTCCAGAGCGCTCTTGACCTCAGACTGGGGTGACGGTTCATCTTTCAGCAGGACAACGACCCTAAGCACACAGCCAAGATATCAAAGGAGTGGCTTCAGGACAACTCTGTGAATGTCCTTGAGTGGCCCAGCCAGAGCCCAGCCTTGAATCCGATTGAACATCTCTGGAGAGATCTTAAAATGGCTGTGCACCGACGCTTCCCATCCAACCTGATGGAGCTTGAGAGGTCCTGCAAAGAGGAATGGGCCAAACTGGCCAAGGATAGGTGTGCCAAGCTTGTGGCATCATATTCAACAAGACCTGAGGCTGGAATTGCTGCCAAAGGTGCATCGACAAAGTATTGAGCAAAGGCTGTGAATACTTATGGACATGGGATTTCTCAGTTTTTCTATTTTTAATAAATTTGCAAAACCCTCAAGTAAACTTTTTTCATGTTGTCATTATGGGGTGTTGTGTGTAGAATTCTGAGGAAAAAAATGAATTTAATCCATTTTGGAATAAGGCTGTAACATAACAAAATGTGGAAAAAGTGATGCGCTGTGAATACTTTCTGGATGCACTGTACTTGGAGAAAGTGAACCCTGCAGAGGAGTGTGTGGCCGATGTTCGAGCCGGCTGAGGTAGCAGGAGTGAACCGTCACTTGGGAGGGCTCCCAAAAGGACAAAGTGATGCCCTGCTGGGTGCACCGGAGTGGCAGCGGGGACCCGAGCCTGGATTTAAAAGGTTGGCTGTGCCTGTCAGGAAACGTCTCCTCTAACTTCAGGATCCCATTCGAGGGTAAGCAGACAGAGACGTCAGTTTCAGAGGGAAGTGCTGTGGCTCAGTTTTTAGATCTCTGCCTTTGGAGAATTTTAACCTCATTTTTTTAGGGCTTATTTATGATTTGTTACTTTTGAACTTTAACCTCCACACAGATACTCGCTTTTACGGATTACCTATTTATTGAGTGAAGCACTGCACTGTTTGCACTTTGGGGTGTTGAACCCCTGTTTGACTTTTTGTTTGATAATAAAAGCACCCTGGCACCTACTCTTGTTTGTGAGAGGTCTTCATCCTCAGACATGTTATCGACGGTCCCAGGTTCGACAGCTGCCAAGGACCCTAGAGCCAACCCAGCCCATCACAGGGACATTCTCAAGACTTTTGCACCAAATGTAATTCCACCTCTGGTTGTGCGAGGGTGCTGTCATTCACATCTTCTCCTCTTTAATCTGCAGAGTGGAGGATCCGAGGGTCGATGGCACCTAAGACACGCCCACTTCCACGACAAGCACCTGCCCTTCTGAGGATGAAGCCGTTTAAAGGCCACCACTACCAAAAGGAGCCAGTCCTGCTTATAATAATAATAATAATAATAATAATTCATTACATTTATATAGCGCTTTTTTCACACTCACGTCTTATTTGACTTTCATCTTTTCCTTCATATACAGGGATCACTGGCTTGCGTTGTGCCTTATCTGTACGGTGGGTAAACGAATTGGACCTTGGACTGCGTCCAACAGCGCAGAACAAAATAAATTGGATCATCAAATAAATCCACCGTTACTCCGCTGTTTCCTTCTTTCTGTGTCACTATCTTCTTGGCGTCTACTTTCAGATTTCAGGATGTGACTTGAATTGAATTATGGAGGTGGTCTGTGATTGTGGCTAAAAGGATTTAACAACAGCCACAGAATGGACTCGTCACATCCTGGTGGGCTTTCCACACTAAATAATAATAAAAAAAAATACAAATCACCAAATAAAGTCAAACTCTCCGCCGATTCCCCCTCAAGTTCCCACTCGATGGACAGCTGCACTTGGTATTCAGCCTGTGGAAACGACAGTACGACATTTCTGGAGATATCAAAGGCCAGGAAGCCATCTCGGTTTATAAATAGGCTTTAAATTTTGGAAGGTGAAATGCGATTTGTGTAATTAGGTTGACGCATCTGACTTGAATTAACTTTTGAAGGAGAAAAAGATTTTTCTTCATCTTTTGGAATGGAAATTTGTTAAAGTGTAATGCAGCAAGATGTGCCAGACACATTTTTTTTAGTTCACTATTATAACAATAAATAATAATAAAAATGATAATTAGAGTCAAGGGTACTACTGTAGTAGTATTTGGCAGGATTAATGATAATGAATATAATAATAATAATAACAATATCTCCATTAGTATTGCTACTCTGCCTATGATGTAGGCTTGCAGTAAAGTCACCAGCCCCCTTGAGTGTTGTAAAAGGCGCCATAAAGACGTTGGTATCAGGAACGTCTTTATGGTAGATGTTCCCACTGGTAGACATCCCACTGCAGACACATACCCCCTGTAATGTTAGGGACCACCAGGCAACCTGGGTGACCACCTTCAAGATGGCCGTTAAAGCAACCGGGAGAGTACGGTTGCTGCCGCCGCACACCCCAGGGGTCCCAAGCTGAGATCTTTGGCCCTGCGCTGCCTCTGTGGACTTTCCATGTTCTACCTATGCTCCTCTCCTGTCCTTCCACATCCTAAACCCAAGCAAGTTAGGCTGACTGTTAGCTCTAAACGAGTCCTCTGAAGATGATCTGGCACCCCATCCAGGGTTGGCGCCCAGTGGGTGAACACCATCTGTCTACAATGCAGAACTGGAGAGATGGGTTAAAAAATGGATGGATAGAATGTCCCCTTTTCTGCTGAGGATTGCTTTATGCCTACCACTTGATGAGGCGGCTTCCATGGATTTAGGTTAGTCACTAACTCTAAACTGGGCCAGTTGTAGAACATGTGGGCCCTTCATCAGACTAGGATTGAACATAAAATCTTAGAAACAACATCAAATGGCATCTTGTCGGAGGGGATGTCAGACTTGACCACTGCAGTTGCTGATCTCATGACCTCAGGATGTCAGATGACATGAGTGGACATCACAGGTTATGTCAGATTAGACGACTGCTTGACGACTTTAATAGCAATAACAGGCAGGCATTATGGTGCTGTGGTTAAGGCTTTGGCCTTCAAACCTTGAGGTTGTACCACTGACACTGTGTAACCCTGAGCACGTCACTTCACCCACCTGTGATCCAATTGGTAAAAGAATAGAAATGTAACCAATTTTATCTCGAATGTTGTAATTCAGCTTGGATAAAAGCATCAGCCAAATAAGTAAATGTAATAATAATACATTTTATTCATATAGCGCCTTTCCAGCACCATTTCACACTTCCTAAGCATTGCAAGCACCGCCCTTTCTCAGACAACCAATAACGTCCTGCCTGATGGAACTGTTTCCTGTGCAAGGGGTTTGCACCTACTCTGAGCTCCGCCCTTTTCTTCTGGTGGTGTCTAAAACACGGCACATCAGACTGACGAGTCTCTCTCTCGTTCATGAGGTCCAAAACACCTTATCTCTCGTCACTGCATTATGCACATTGTACTTACTTCCAGGTGGGCTCTTATTGGTTGTCAGCTCTCATCCAAACAGAACCCACCATAAAGACAAACTCAAACCTGCGAGTGGTCGGCTAGTTGGACTGGTGGTTACAGGAGCTGCCTCCAATTCGGTAAGATTATGTCAATGAAGTCTGTGATCGAAAATTGACATAAAAGTCCTGTAATGTGAAGGGTTCTTTAGTCTGACATGCAAGTTTCGCTGTACTTGGCAATTGACAGGAGTGGATGGATGGGTGCAGTCTTTCTAAAGACAACTTCACTTGCAAAGCAGAAACACTTAAATGCCTTTTCAGATGAGTGAAGTGATCAAGTAAAACTCTGCATGCCAGATTAAGACGGATATTTGGTCCCCAGACGTGTCCTTGTCATTTGTCTTTAATTTCATTAACAAGCCGGACAGCACAGTCTGACAGAAAACACAACATAATTACAGTGTTATGTCAACGAGATTTGACAAAGGAGAACAAGTAGGATAGGAAATCATTTGCCTATCATTCTTCTCACCAGCAAGGCTGGATTAAGACCCCCACAGACCCCAGGGTGACATTGAGCTCCTTAGCAGAGAGATGACCGTACTTTAAACACGGCAGCACATGGACACTCCGCCATTTAATGCGTGCAGAGACCCTACTACAGGGGAAGACTCGAGTAGTGAAGGGGGCCAAGGGGGTTGATTTTGGTGCACGGACTTGCAGTCATTTCATCAAGCAGAGCGGCCCCCTTGGTGATTTCAGTGTGCAGGCACCCTGAAGTAATATTAACCTCTCTGATAGATAGATAGATAGATAGATAGATAGATAGATAGATAGATAGATAGATAGATAGATAGATAGATAGATAGATAGATAGATAGATAGATAGATAGATAGATAGATAGATAGATAGATATAGATACTTTATTAATCCCAAGGGGAAATTTACATACTCCAGCAGCAGCATACTGATAAAGAACAATATTAAATTAAAGAGTGATAACAACGCAGGTACACAGACAGACAATATCTTTATATAATGTTAACGTTTAACCCCCCGGGTGGAATTAAAGAGTCGCATAGTGTGATGGAGGAACGATCTCCTCAGTCTATCAGTGGAGCAGGACATTGACAGCAGTCTGTCGCTGAAGCTGCTCCTCTGTCTGGAGATGATTCTGTTTAGTGCATGCAGTGGATTCTCCATAATTGACAGGAGTCTGCTCAGCGCCCGTCGCTCTACCACAGATGTCAAACTGTCCAGCTCCATGCCTACAATAGAGCCTGCCTTCCTCACCAGTTTGTCCAGGCGTAAGGCGTCTCTCTTCTTTATGCTGCCTCCCCAGCACACCACAGCATAGAAGATGGCGCTCGCCACAACCGTCTGATAGAACATCTGCAGCATCTTATTGCAGATGGTTTAGGACGCCAGCCTTCTAAGGTTACTCTGTTATTATTAAGGTTATCTGTGTTATTCCGTTTTCATTGTTTCATCACTGGGGCTCTCTTTGGTAATTTTGCCTCATCAGACAGGGGGTGATGGCCCCTAGATTTATAAAGGTGTGGCTATCCCAGCAGTTCCTGGTGGTTCAATTGAATGTCCTTGTGGTGTGGCGAGTTCTTGCGCTTTTGCGATTCTCTGGATTTTGAACCTGTGCTCTGTGTCTTGACTACGCCTTGGATTTCATTTTGGGGCTTTGTATTCCTTGGATTCACTTTGCCTTCTCAGGAAATTCCTGTTTTTTTGCCTTTTTGTGCTGTATGGAGCTTCATGTTAGAGTATTTTCATTACGAATAAATCTTCTCTTTTATAAAACCTCTACGTGGACCTCTGTGTTACTAGCCAGGGTTTTTGATGGGATTCCCCCTCTACATGTCTGCATGGGTTCCCTCTGGGTGCTCCCCATGTCACAGTCCGTAGACATGCAGGTTAGGTGGATTGGCACCACTGTGTGGTTGGTTTGTGGTTGGTTGGTGTGTGTGTGTGTGTGTGTGTGTGTTCGCTCCAGCACCCCCAAGACCCTGTTCAGGACTAAGCCGATTAGAAAATGACTGACTGAGTTCCCCCTCTAGTGGCCATTTTTGGAGCCGTTTTGTGCATCCTGTTTATTTGCCTCTTTCTTCTGCCAATTACTGCAGATCTTGGGTTTAGATAACACCAGGAATCACTAACACAAAAGAGCAGATACATTTAACTTAAAATTCCATGTCAGGCTGATGTCAAGATGGGAATATCATGTTGGAATTCCTGTGCCGTGAAATCAAACATTCACTCGGTTAAGGTCCAATTATTCCACGCTTGGAAGTCGACGTGTTTGATTACACTCCAGCATGGTTTGTTATTCTCGCCTTTTGGGTTTTAGTTACACTCTGAAGACTGCTATTTTTAGATGGATGTAGGAAGAAACCTTCTTCAAATTACATATGGGAATTTCCGAATTAGGCTACAACCGAAAATATGTGCATTGTAATTAGAACCTTGTGGAAAAGCTACAAATGTCTGACCAATGGTTAGTTGGCGTGGAATTTAAATTAGAAGGTAAAGGAGACGTTGTGATGGACCTGGTAGAGCATGGCAGCAGTTTGCCCTCAGCTTTGATTTTAAAACATTCTGTGAGTTGGGCATCCAAAACAACTGGCACTCCTGGAATAAGAGAGGTGACCCTAAAGGTAACATCCCAAAAGTGCTGTTTGGATGGCGTCTCAGCTGAATACCAGCAGTAAATTGTGGGATCCATTCCAGTTTCTGTTCTTGTTTATTCTCCTATTCCGGACCAGACCTGGGGGACAAGACTTGGAGTCTGTCCTAGCAGGTGTGGTGTTGTGGGTCCACAGCTCTCTCAGCAAAGGCCAGTTTTGTAAATAATCACTGCGCTCGCGGCTGATTATTAAGAGAAGAGAAGGAAGGTAGAAGAGATCTGTACTTATCCTGGTACGGCCCTGCTCTTTGACTTCCTCCATTTCCTTTCAGCTGTCCCGAGGCTGCTCTGTCTGCAGGCTGTGCAGAGATTCAATATTTCAGTATCTCAGTAATGGTGACTGGGCCTAATTTTAGGAGATGTTTGACGTTGTGACATAAATGTACCATTTGGAAAATGATATTGGGCTCATGGGTACTGTGCTTTCCAGATTTAGTTCATATTTGTAAAATCGTGTATTATTATTAAATCAATTCTAGTACGTACTTTAATGTGCTGTCAGTACTCCAGCTTTAAACTGTGAAGTTAAATATGATGTCCTGCAGGTCTCAGTACTGTTTTAACCTTACATGCTTTCAGAAAAGATAAAAAAAAAATCACTCAAATGAAGATGACAGCCAATTATATTTTGTTTTTCTGATGTTGCCCATAATTAATTGTGTCTGTGAGTTAAAGGAGTTGGATGGATGAGAACAAATGAATACAGAAAAAAACCAGAAATTATTCGGGAGAAAAATGCTGACTGCAATACTATTCTGTCCCTCTTTAACCTAATTGGAATCACCATTAGATTTACTGAATCAGCACACGTTTTAGGCATTATATTTGTCATTTTAAAAATGTTAAGAACATTCAGATGTTTTATAAACATGCGGGATATTGAGAAATTAATTCTACTGCAATGTGGTGTTCACTAGCTGTTCAAATCGTTCTTTATGCAGTTTTCAGTTCATTGAAAATGAATTATTACATGAACTAGAAAGTACGAACACATAACTCCAGCTCTCAAATCCTTACACTGGCACCCAGTTAAGTTTAGGGCTGATTTCAGAATCCTCCTTTTAACATATAAAGCCTTAAATGGCCAAGGTCCAGTTTACTTATTTGAACTTATCATTAATTACAAACCAGAGCACACATTAAGATCTCAAGATGCTGGCCTGCTCATGATGTTCGAGGATTAATAAAACAACAGTGGGAGGTCAAGCTTTTAGTTCAAGGGCCCCACAGCTTTTGAATGGCCTGCCTGCACCTAATAGAGGTGCCCCTTCAGTTTCAGTTTTTAATCCACTCTCTACTTTAGTCTGGCATACCCTGACTAGAGCTGCTAATGAGCTGTGCATACTGCCTACTTGTTTGTTAGTTATTTGTACAGAAATATAAGTAATATAATATTTATAATCCTGCTCTATTCTGTTTCTCTTCTCGGTATGTAGAAGTGACCCTTCATCTTTGATAACGGAGAGTTGGAATCATCGGATGGAAAGATTCTCTCATCTGATTGGGGGGCCAGCACAGATTCCACTATAGAAAACCAAGAAGGGGTAGACAGCCACTTGACCGATGTCTCCAGGACTGTCCCTTTATTTTTGAATTTACAGTTTGAGTCTCCGCCATTGTCAACTGGCCATAGTTCATCAATTAATGAATGGACAGATATTGTTGGTTTCCATTTATGTTTAATCCGCTTGTCCTCTGTGTGTTTTAACAAATCTGCATTTTTATGTGTACCGGTTCTGTATTTAGTAATTAGTATCATCTGTGCTTGTATTTTAACTGAGAATTGTTCACAGCACTCTGCGCCTACACGTAGTGTATACAGAAATCAAGTTGTAATTCTGAAATATCTGTTCTCGATGTTGACCTGACTAAGGATTTAAGAATCAGTGTTCATCATGCAGCTAAATGTAACTTTATAAAATATTACCTATTAAATCCTTTGATTTCTGCAGACTACTTTTTCCCTAACAACAGCACTTCTCATCGACATGTGACTAAAAGGAAAAAAACAAACTCAACAAGCTATGCAGAGAATGTGTTGATTCTGAATATCCGCAAAACTTCATCCAAGATTCTAGGGATGGCCATTGGACCTCATCTGCACGGATGTTTGACTTCACAGAACAAAGATCTCGAGGTCCCACTCTCGACGTCAACCTCATTTAAGATTTAAAATGAAACATCTCTGTTCAAAGTGATTTGTTATGTAAGTGAATCCTGCCATAATCCAAATCCAAGATCTAACTTATGGAAGAAAGAACCTGATAAACAGATTGCACAATTCAATAAAGTATCAGCTATAAATCTCTCTGGTTTCCACTGCGACTTTTTTTTTCTTCCCCTTAAAAACATCTCTCTTTGCCTTTCGACTCCAAACAAAAAGGCGAGCATAACAAGCTGTGGAGACATGTTGTGAGATGTGCCGACTGTGAGTATTCATCCAAGATGCTAGTGATGGTCATTGGACCTCATCTGAGCGGATGTTTAATATCACACAACAAAAAAAAACTTCCAACGTGTTGCCAACCTGATTTTGGATTTATAATTAAAAGTCTCTGTTCACTGAGAATGCTTATGTAAGCAAATCCTGCTGCAATCCAAAATTAAGATCTAATTTAAGGATGAGAATAAACAGATTGCATGATTCAACAAAGTATTAGCCATAAATCTCTTTGCTTTCCACTGCAACTTCTTCTCTAAAAACAGCTCCCTTTACTGTACCTTACGACAAAACTCCAAAAGGCAAGCAAAATAAGCAGTGCAGGAGCATTGCAGATGTACGTAAAAATTTAGTGGTGGTAATTGGCCTTCAATCGCGTGCACGATTAACATCATGAACTAATATTCTGTTTTCGGTGTCCACCTGTTAGGGAGTTTAAAATTAAATAGTAGTGTTCATTGTGATTTATTATTTATAAGTAATAAGTAATCTGAGGATGTTGATGGAGAAGTTTAGAGAAGGCCAGAAGGAGTTGCATTGCGTCTTTGTGGACCTGGAGAAAGCATATTATAATATTATAATAGCATATTGTGCGTCTTGGGAACTGCACGTCTGACATTGTGGTCAGCAACACAGGAGCGCCACAGGGGACTGTACTTTCTCCAGTTCTGTTCAGCCTATATACATCAGACTTCCAATACAACTCGGAGTCCTGCCACGTGCAAAAGTTCGCTGATGACACTGCTATCATGGGCTGCATCAGGACTGGGCTGGAGGAAGAGTATAGGGACCTAATCAATGACTTTGTTAAATGGTGCGACTCAAACCACCTACACCTGAACACCAGCAAAACCAAAGAGCTGGTGGTGAATTTTAGGAGACCCAGACCCCTCCTGGACCCCGTGATCATCAGAGGTGACTGTGTGCAGATGGTGCAGACCTATAAATACCTGGGAGTGCAGCTGGATGATAAATTAGACTGGACTGCCAATATTGATGCTCTGTGCAAGAAAGGACAGAACCAGTTATACTTCCTTAGAAGGCTGGCGTCCTTCAACATCTGCAATAAGATGCTGCAGATGTTCTATCAGACAGTTGTGGCGAGTGCCCTCTTTTACGCGGTGGTGTGCTGGGGAGGCAGCATTAAGAAGAAGGACGCCTCACGCCTGGACAAACTGGTGAGGAAGGCAGGCTCTATTGTTGGCATGGAGCTGGACAGTTTAACAACTGTGGCAGAGCGACAGGCGCTCAGCAGGCTCCTGTTAATCATGGAGAATCCACTGTATCCACTAAACAGGATCATCTCCAGACAGAAGAGCAGCTTCAGCGACAGACTGCTGTCACCATCCTGCTCCACTGACAGATTGAGGAGATCGTTCCTCCCTCACACTATGTGACTCTTCAGTTCCACCTGGGGGGGTAAACGTTAACATTATACAAAGTTATTGTCTGTTTTTTTACTTGCATTATTATCAATCTTTAATTTAATATTGTTTATTGTATCAGTATGCTGCTACTGGAGAATGTGAATTTCCCATTGGGATTAATAAAGTATCTATCTATCTATCTATCTATATGACAGGGTGCCTCCAGAGGAGTTGTGGTATTGTATGAGGAAATCGGGAGTGGCAGAGAAGTACGTAAGAGTTGTACAGGATATGTACGAGGGAAGTGTGACAGTGGTGAGGTTTGTGATAGGAGTGACGGATACATTCAACATGGAGGTGGGATTACATCAGGGATCGGCTCTGAGCCCTTTCTTATTTGCAATGGTGATGGACAGGTTGACAGACGAGATTAGACAGGAGTCCCCGTGGACTGTGATGTTTGCTGATGACATTGTGATCTGTAGTGAGAGTAGGGAGCAGGTTGAGGAGACCCTGGAGAGGTGGAGATATGCTCTAGAGAGGAGAGGAATGAAGGTCAGTAGAAACAAGACAGAATACATGTGTGTGAATGAGAGGGAGGTCAGTGGAATGGTGAGGATGAAGGGAGTAGAGTTGGCGAAGGTGGATGAGTTTAAATACTTGGGATCAACAGTACAGAATAATGGGAATTGTGGAAGAGAGGTGAAGAAGAGAGTGCAGGCAGGGTGGAATGGGTGGAGAAGAGTGTCAGGAGTGATTTGTGACAGACGGATATCAGCAAGAGTGAAAGGGAAGGTCTACAGGACAGTAGTGAGACCAGCTATGTTATATGGGTTGGAGACGGTGGCACTGAGCAGAAAGCAGGAGACAGAGCTGGAGGTGACAGAGTTAAAGATGCTAAGATTTGCACTGGGTGTGACGAGGATGGACAGGAATAGAAATGAGGACATTAGAGGGTTGGCTCAGGTTGGACAGTTGGGAGACAAAGTCAGAAAGGTGAGATTGCATTGGTTTGGACATGTGCAGAGGAGAGATGCTGGGTATATTGTGAGAAGGATGCTAAGGATAGAGCTGCCGGGGAAGAGAAAAAGAGGAAGGCCTAAGAGAAGGTTTATGGATGTGGTGAGAGAGGACATGCAGGTGATGGCTGTAACAGAACAAGATGCAGAGTACAGGAAGATATGGAAGAAGATGATCCACTGTGGCAACCCCTAATGGGAGCAGCCGAAAGAAGAAGAAAAAGAAGAATAGGATCAAATGATGAAAGAGGGTACCTAATTTAAAAACCAATCAGCTTCCACTTTACAGCTTTCTCCTCTAAAAATACTTATTTGAGTGTCAAAGAGTGTCTGATTTAAAGAGAACATGCCGTAGAGCTGAGCGTAAATGGAGGAAGACTAAACTAACTATTGACTATGAAATATTAAAAGTTAAAATAACAGAATACAATAACACAGTCCGTCTTGAGAGGCGCTGCTATTTCTCTAAGATTATAAATAACAATGCTAGTAATCCCAGAGTCTTATTTTCGACAATTGATCATCTGTTAAACCCAGGTAACTCAAAGGAATGCCTCCTAAGTACTTCCAGTAAAACCTGTGAGGCTATCGCTGTATTTTTCAATCAAAAAATTAATGATATTAGAAATAACATAGTATATCTCCCCAACACTAAGGATCCCCCGAAACCCCTGTACTCCATAATAAATAAATTAGAGTCTTTCACTAGGATAGATTTACCTGATTTACATAAAATAATTTCTCAAATGAAACCATCCACCTGTGCCCTTGACCCAATACCAACAAATTTTTTCAAAGAAGTATCGGGTGTGCTTATTGATAATGTTCTTGACATAGTAAATTCGTCATTAGATACGGGGGTCTTCCCAGACTGTCTTAAGACTGCGGTAGTTAAACCCCTACTTAAGAAAAATAATCTCGACCCCTCTGCTCTTGAAAATTATAGACCCATCTCTAACCTGCCTTTCTTAAGTAAAATTCTAGAGAAGGCAGTCATTATGCAGTTAAATGAGCACCTCAATAAACATGCTATTCTTGATAAATTTCAGTCAGGTTTTAGAACAAATCACAGCACAGAAACTGCACTCGTTAAAGTAGTAAATGACTTGCGGGTAAATGCAGACAGAGGCCATTTATCTGTTCTCATCCTCTTAGATTTGAGTGCCGCATTTGACACTATTGATCATAATATTCTTAAGAATCGCCTTAGTCAATGGGTGGGCCTCTCTGGCAGTGTCTTAAACTGGTTTAAATCCTACCTGGCAGGGAGAAAATTCTTTGTTAGTTGTGGTAATTATAACTCAAAGACACATGATATTCTATATGGTGTTCCACAAGGCTCTATCCTGGATCCGCTGCTCTTCTCAATCTACATGCTTCCATTAGGTCAGATTATCTCGGGACATAACGTGAGCTACCACAGCTATGCTGATGACACACAGCTGTATTTATCAATAGCACCTGATGACCCCAAATCTCTTGATTCGCTAACACAATGTCTAACCTGTATCTCAGAATGGATGAATAGTAACTTTCTCAAATTAAATAAAGAAAAAACCGAAATCTTAGTGATTGGCAATAATGGATACAATGAGGCTATTAGAAATAAACTGGATGCATTAGGATTAAAAGTCAAATCGGAGGTAAAAAGCTTAGGGGTAACCGTTGATTGTAATCTGAATTTTAAATCGCATATTAATAAAATCACTAGGACAGCATTTTTTCACCTAAGGAACATAGCAAAAGTTAGACCTCTTATATCATCGAAAGATGCAGAGAAATTAGTTCATGCGTTTGTCTTTAGTCGGCTAGATTACTGTAATGCACTCCTCTCAGGACTACCCAAAAAAGACATCAATCGTTTGCAGTTAGTGCAGAATGCAGCTGCTAGAATCCTTACCAGGAAAAGAAAATCCGAACACATTTCTCCAGTTTTGATGTCACTACACTGGTTACCTGTGTCATTCAGAATTGACTTTAAAATTCTGCTCATGGTTTATAAAGCTTTAAATAATCTCGCCCCGTCTTATATATCGGAATGTCTGACACCTTATATTCCAAATCGCAACCTCAGATCCTCAACTGAGTGTCTCCTTAGAATTCCAAGAGCAAAACTTAAAAGAAGTGGTGAGGCGGCCTTCTGCTGTTATGCACCTAAAATCTGGAATAGCCTGCCAGTAGGAATTCGCCAGGCTAATACAGTGGAACACTTTAAAAAACTACTGAAAACACATTACTTTAACATGGCCTTCTCATAACTTCACTGTAATTTAATCCTGACACTCTGTATATCCAATTCATTATAATAACTATTCATTCAAAATTTGTACTAACCCCTACTCTCTCTTCTGTTTCCTTTTCCGGTGTCCTATTGGTGGTGGCTTGTGCCACCACCATCTACCCAAAGCACCATGATGTTCCAACAATGATGGATGGATTAAAAGCCAGAAGTCTGTATAACCATCAGCATCAAGTGACTCCGTGAGAACCCTAACTACAAAGAGGACTATTTCATTTATGTTAGGTAGAATGCCCAAAGGGGACTGGGCGGTCTCGTGGCCTGGAACCCCTACAGATTTTATTTTTTTCTCCAGCCTTCTGGAGTTTTTTTTTGTTTTTTCTGTCCACCCTGGCCATCGGACCTTACTCCTTTTTATGTTAACTAAGGTTGTCTTATTTTTATTTTAATTTCTTATTTGTCTTTTATTCTTCTTTTCTTCATTATGTAAAGCACTTTGAGCTACTTTTTGTATGAAAATGTGCTATATAAATAAATGTTGTTGTTGTTGTTATTTTCATTATGTAGCTAAAACCGAAATTGTGAGCCTAACAACATATGCAGACATGAATCTGAAGGTGTTCATTTCAGACATCTGTTAAACTTCATCCAGAATTCTAGTGATGGTTGTTAGACATCATCAGGGCAGATGTTTGACTTCACAAAAAAAAAAAATTTCCAACATGATATTCAATTCTCGAAGTCGATCTGACTTGGGAATTATAATTAAAAGTCTCTGTTCACTGTGATAACTTATGTAAGCGAATCCTGCTGCTATCCAAAACTAAGATCTAATTTATGGAGGGGATTGCCGAATAAATAGATTGCATAACTCAATAAAGTAGAGGTGAGATGAAAGTAGAGAGCAAGCAGTGAGCATATCATAAGTTTTACTAATTCTGTTTTGAAAGAAACTTAAGGATTGGTAGAAGCATAAGAGAAGAAAGGTAGAAGAAATCGATATTCATCCTGGTACAGCCCAGCTCTTTGACTTCCTCCATTTCCTTTCAGCTGTCCTAAGCTCTCTCCGTAGAAGATGGATGTGAGCGGATGGGGTCAAGTGGAGAGGTAGTGGGACGACTAGAGAGAAGGTGGCAAATGTCAGTGGAAGAGAGAAAGAGGAGAAGGCATGATGACATCCAAAAGTCAAGGAGGTTGGGGATGAAGAGTTGCAGAGAGTAATGAAAGCAGAGAACAAGCGGCGAGTATCAGAAGTTTTCCTGATCCTGTTTTGAAAGTCTGTGTAGAGATTCAGTAAATGTCATTGAAGCTTTAACCCAATATCCCAGTAACGGTGACTGGGACTCATTTGAACAGATGTTTGTCACTGTGCTTGCCTGGTTTAGTTCATATTTATCAAATCCATTCCAGTACGTACAGAAACGTGCTAACAATACTCCATCATTTAACTCCAAAGTTAAATATGGTGTCCTGCAGGGCTCAGTACTGTTTTCACTTCACATGCTTCTACTGGGAACTACGATTAGAAAACATAACCATAACTTCACTCAAATGCAGATGACACCCAATTATACTTTTCTTATAAACCAAATGGATGTTTGAATTCACAAAACAAATTTCCAATGGGATATTCCATTCTTGATGTCAACCTGATTTGTTTCTGTTCATCGCAACTCCTTATGTAGGTGAATTTTGCTGAATCCAACATGAAGATCTAAATTTTGGATGAGATTGCCGAATAAACAGATTGCATACTTTGGTAAAGTATCAGGCATAAATGTTTTTGGTGTCCACTGAAACAGCTCCCTTTACCTTATGACTAAAATCCAAAGGGGAAGCAAACCAGAGAGTTGGATGTCTGTAGAACTTCAGCGATGTTAACTGGACTTCATTCAAGTGCACAATTGACATCATGATGTGATATTTCATTCCTGATATCAACCTACTGTATTAGGGAGTTTAAAATTAAATGTTTCTGTTCATTGTGATTTATTATTTAAATATATTCCGATGTTATCCAAACACAGGATCTGAATTATAAAATGGGATGCCTAATAAACAGTTTCCATAATTTAATAACCTTCCAGTTTCCACATCACAACTTTTCTCCATGAAAAAGAATTCATTTTGTTATGCGACTTAAACCTGAACCCTAACCCTAAGCACAGGGTGATCCAAACAATAGCCACGGCCTCAGCACAGACCATGACGTGTTTCATTAAACTCGTCATTTTAACTGCTCAACGCACTTCTCCAATCATACCAAGAAATAGACGTTGCTCATCTGCATATTCCACTCAAACTGTATAACATTCAGACATCACAATGGACAGTAACACATCCAAGCCAGTGGTGAAGCCAGAAATTACAAAGTGGGTGGGCCTGGGAATAACTGGGAGGGCAGGCAATAAGTCGCTCCCTGGGCTGGGGGTCCCCTTGAAGTTTTGAGTTGGTCAGTTTCATGTTGTTCAAGGTAAAGTTTGGTGGTGATGTTGGTAGTGGGGTGGGGGTCCACTGGAAGTTTTCAGACGCTCAGTTTTATGTTGATGCAGGGTTGGGTTTGCCTTTTAAGATTAGAGAGGGGAGTGGTTTTAATATAGCCCCCTTGGCCCCCCTCCCCTATAGTTTCACCCCTGGTCCAAGCATTTACTGGATAATCAGAGACAAACCACTAAGCACAGGGAACGCTCCCTGAGACATCGCACAAACAGCGACCACTTTCACAGGACGGTGTGTGTGTCTTATCGTCATGCACTGCTGCAGGACATTCACTGTAATCCACCAAAACTCCACTCTGACTGCGACTACAAGCATCAGTGCACATGCAGATGGTCCAACAGAGTGAAGGGGACGAATGGGAGCACACGTCTTCACTGTGACGCATGTCACCTGCTGTAAGGGCCCTCCGTACATTTGATTCACACTGGCATCATGACTTTCAAGACATGATCACCAGTCGATGTTCAGAATCTTCAGAAAGTCTTCAGACCCCCTCACTTTTTACACATGGTGGTACATTGTTGTCCTGTGCTAAAATAATTCCAGTTCATTTCTTCTCCACTCAATAACCTGGAATGACAAAGCAAACTCGTGATTTTAGGAATGTTTGCAAATTTATTAGAAATAAAAAACTGAAATATCCCCTTGACACACATATTCAGACCCTTTACTCAGTTACTAATGCTGGGTCCCATTCATCTCAGAAGTCGGATGTCAGACTTGGGAATCCAATAAAACATTCGGAAAACCAAAACAGACGCCTCCAGGACAGCCTTTGTTGTGCTTTCTCTGTCAGAATACAGACAACTACTGAAGAATAGATAGATAGATAGATAGATAGATAGATAGATAGATAGATAGATAGATAGATAGATAGATAGATAGATAGATAGATAGATAGATAGATAGATAGATAGATAGATAGATAGATAGATAGAAATACACTATATAATAGATAGATAGATAGATAGATAGATAGATAGATAGATAGATAGATAGATAGATAGATAGATAGATAGATAGATAGATAGATAGATAGATAGATAGATAGATAGATAATGGTGTAAAGTATCAATTATTAAACTATTCAGTTTCCACATGACAACTTTTTTCATGAATAATAAAACGACTAAAACCGAAGCTGTGAGCCTAATAAGTTTTGAGAAGTTTGCCTGAACGCGTTTTCTAAAGATGGTCCTCTCCAGAATTTCGATGTGATGTCCCATCCTCGACGTCGACCCAACATGGACTGTAAAGCGACGCGTCTCTCGGCTCCCACTAATCTGTTAAGAGACTCCTGCTGTTATCCAAATCCAAATTCTAATTTGCGGTCGAGAGAGTCTAATAAACAGGTTGTGTAATTTAATAAAAGATCGGCTATAAAACAATTTGCTTTCAGCACATTCTCATTCCTTTCTTTTTAGTTTCTTCCACTGTAATGACATTTGCGTCTTTGTCTCTTCATCTTGCTGTAAACATTAATAATTGCCTGCATCGATTTTTCCTCTGTCCCCACCGTAAATCAAACTTATTTTCTAGCCTGCTAAATCTTCTCTGCACATGCATGTGGTTCGCAGTTTACAGTGCCGGATTCCGGCCTCTCTGACAGAAATTCCTTTGGAATCTGCTGTCTGATTCCAATTACACAGTTTGAAAAATATGGCAAAAAAGTCTGGTGTGACGGGCAGCCAAAACGCCTCCGAGGATTTTTGTATTTTTTTTTCATTCTCCCTGTGGTACTCTGCTATTTAAGGAGAAGTCTCACCTTTTAGGCGATTTACGGAGTAACCATAACAAACCTTCATCCAAATCCAGTTGAGGAAACACAGAAAAAAAGCAGGAGTCCCAGTGGCTTGTGGCAGCGTTCAGGTTGAGTTGTAGCGGCCATGCTATTCCTTCCCACGAGGGCATTTCATCCAAAGTGGGCCACAGAACGGAAACTGTGTTATGTCAGCATGCCATGAGCTCAGGGTGGACTCCCTGTTGCTAGGAAAAAAAAAGCACAAGAGTCACATTGAGAAGGCAAGCGGTGGGGAGCGAGCCAAGAGGAGAAGGTCGAAACAGCAGCAGCAGCCTCGGCGTCCTCCATGGGCTCCCCACACCCTAATGGAGGAAGGCCGAGCAACGCTGAAGAGCAGCTGCACAAATGTTCATTTGAAAAAGGTGAACAGAAGGAGGCGGGCCTGACATGGACTTGTTGGTGGAGAACACGAGTTCAGGAGACACAGCAGCACCTGGCCATGCTGACACCTGGGCCGAACCTCTGTGTGGAGCTTCATGTAGTCAACAATAAACCAAGGCTGGTCCAGGAGCGAGGACAACCAGTCAGGCCAATCTGTGGAGCACAAGGCCACTGGCCAATCCTACCACATTATAAAAATTCTTGGTGAGCACGGCTACGTCACAGACAGGGTTACGTCCCTTGCTTGTTTGGTTTTTGTTTTTTTATTTTCAGTTTTTTTGCTAATTGTGAATCCTTATTATTATTATTTTTTGTATTTAGCACTGTCTCATCTCATTTTCTGAATCCACTGTTTCTGGTGAGGTTCATGGTGACAGCAGGCCAAGCAGGTCAACCTGGACTTCTTTTATTTCCAACTAGCAAAATACCCGCGCTTCGCAGCGGAGAAGTAGTGTGTTAAAGAGGTTATGAAAAAAAAAGGAAAAATTTTAAAAATAACGTAACATGATTGTCAATGTAATTGTGTTGTTATTGTTATAACTGTTGCTGTCTTTTATATATATATATATATATATATATAATATACACACACACATAAACATTTATATACATATACATATATATACACATATCTACATATACACATCTACATATATATACACACATACATAAACACACACATAAGACTTACTGACTGAAACGGGCTTTCATTGACAATCATGTTACGTTATTTTTAAAATGTTTCCTTTTTTTTCATAACCTCTTTAACACACTACTTCTCCGCTGCGAAGCGCGGGTATTTTGGTAGTATATATATATATATATATATATATATATATACATATATACACATACATGCAGTTTTAATAACACAGAAATCAATATAAACATTAACATCATTATCATATGAGAATATGAAGTAATATATAAGAAGCACATTTCATATAAATATAAATTATTAAACAGTTAAATCTTCTTCTGTAATTTGCTACCGTGGCAATTTGTGTGTCTGTCCAGGATTTTAAATGACCTGTAGCTCGCAAACCGTTTCACCTATACACTTGAAATGTGGTACACATATAGTACGTCACGTCTACTATCCGCTTTATGGGTGATGATTGTTTTACTCTTTTTATCTTTATTTTATTTTATTGTAGAATCAACTCCTATCTGCGCACACCAGGGCGGCCGTGGGCGGATGCGTATGGTGTATTCACTCCATGTTATCGTGCATTGCGCTGTCACTGGTATTTTGATAAAAGAATTTGAACAACATATAAGAAGCGTATAAATTATTAAACAGTAAAACATTAACATTTAAGAAGTAAAGTTACATTAAGTACTACTGCAGTGCCTTCGGGTATACCTCATTTTTTGTTTGCCAATTACATGCTTAAATGTATAACACGCGACATATAACCGAGCGTGGGAGAAGCATGGATTTTAAACACGCGTTGAGTTCATCTGCTGGTCTCCCTCGTGGAATAACTGGTAATGTTTGACTAAAATCTACAGCGAGTAAAACGACATTAGCTCCTATTTTTTTTTACGATCTCTGAGATCTTGCTTTTTTCGGTTCAAGGCTTCATAAGCTCTTTTATGTTGTATGGTGTACTTATCCCAAACCATCATCTTTGAATGTTGCAAGACTTTCGCCTTGTATGTAGATCGGGGTAATTACATTCATTGCATTCCTAGTCTGAATCACAATCTGATTGTATGGGTGGTTACCTGGCACTGTAGGGTTGCCACCCGTCCTTTAAAATACGGAATCGTGCCGCGTTTGAGAATGAAATTGCTCGTCCCGTTTTGAATCAATACTGGACGGGATTTATTCCATATTTTTTTTATCATTTTTTTTTTAAAGCAGCGTCTCATGCAAATCATCCCACACGCATTTTATGAAGATGCCTCCTTTCCTACTTTTGATTGGGTAATACTTGATGTCATCGTTAGTTTGATTGGTGTTTTTAACTGTCCAGTGAGGAGGGCGTGTCTTTTAACTACAGTCTGTAGAGAAAAGCCAAGCAAAATGACACCTTTTATTGGCTAACTAGAAAGATTACAATATGCAAGCTTTAGAGGCAACTCAGACCCCTTCTTCAGGCAAGATGTAATGATTACATCTTGCCTGAAGAAGGGGCCTGAGTTGCCTCGAAAGCTTGCATATTGTAATCTTTCTAGTTAGCCAATAAAAGGTGTCATTTTGCTTGGCTTTTCTCTACATTCATAATGGCTAACACGGTACAACACCCTAGTACTACAGAACTTCAGTCTGCAAAGTGTTGGCACTGAGATGTGGCGTCAGCGCCATAGTTGAAGCCCCTAACGTTGCGGTCAGCAAGTCGGCTAACATCCGCCATGTGCCGTCTTTCAGTTGCGAGAAGCAGATCATAGAATGGTTGAAACTGTTGCCCCTAATGTTGCGCCACGGCGTGTGGTTCGTTTATACGTCGTGTCTTCTCATTAAACTTTTATCCCGCGAATATGTTATTGCAATCCGCAGCGGGAGCGTTTGTATAAACTTAATTTAAAGTTACGTTTTACACCGTGCTTTGTTTCCCTTATGAACATGCTTGTATGCTTAACTCGCTCCGTTCAGGTCAGCCTGGACTTCTTTTATTTCCAATAACCATTTAGTTTGACGCAGATTAACCTCCTTAGTGTTATGTTTCTTCTTGAAAAAGCACATAAAAAGTGTTGCATTTTTTGCCTTGAAGCAATTACATATTTATTAAATCTGATCTTTTTACTGTAAAACATTAAAAGTACAAAGTCAGAAGTATAGAAAGTATAATAATGATACAAATAATAATAATAATGAATGATAATAATCTACTCTAGCTATAAAATCCTAAATCTAAAAGTGCAACAATTTTGTGCAATGATTTTATGTGACGTTTTTTTGTCACACTTTAAATCAGGCTAATTTTAAAACCTACATACTGTATATATGTTTGGTATCATTCATTTCAGGATTTATCGAACTTTAATGTGACGTTGTTAGATTTTTAATTTCTTATTCCCCATTTTTAAATTATGAACTAAAAAATATCAAGAACTCACGTCCCGCGAGACGAGACTTTGTGCCAAGAGATTTAACTACACCCGGGGCTGGAAATAAAAGACAAAGAGTAGATGACAAAGACAGCTGCTGTACAGGCTTTTAAACGTTCGAAGCGCTGCACGAGATGCAGATCACGCGGCACGGCAGCAGCAGCAAACCAGCAGCTGATCGAGCAAAGAGGAGGTAAAAAAAAAGAACTGTATTTGTTTCCCATTGTATCACCGTTTTAGATGGGGTTTCTGAGGAGCAACCACGTCTCCTTAGGGTGCATTCAGCGCCCCTCTTCATAACACGAGCGGCAGAGACGCAAAGTGGTTGGCGCATAGCGCTGTCCGGTGGGATTGGAGAGTGAAGCAAGCAGAGGGTGAACACCCTAGTAATAAAAATAAAATAACACTAATACCATATATACTATCAAAATGTGTGGTCTGTGTGGTGAAATACACAATCCAACGTCACAGTCTGCACAACAGTAGTGTGATTCCTTGCAGAGCTTCTGTCCAGACTGATCAGCTTTTGAACAGCACCCTGCACATGTGCGATTGATGTACAGTAAGTGTCACTTTCAGATTCAACAGAATCTCTTTGAATTTCACTGAAGGCAGATTCCCTTTCATCATCTCTGCACGTATCACCGTCAAGAGTGTGCCACACTTGGGCCTCCTGGAAAACATTTCTTACGAGACGCCATTATGAGTCTAGGAGAAGACGCGTCTGCACTGTAACACTCGGGCCTGACACTTACGTAAGAGACGCGACAATATCGTTTCGTGAGCAAAGCTCGGCACTAACATCGTTGGCACTTTAACAGCATGAGTGATCCTCGGGTCTAACGCTTATGCGAGATACGTGTATACAGATGCCCGAGTGACGCTCGTGACTACCGCTTTCAGCATTGCTTTTACATCCCAAGTGACACTCGGGTCTAATGCTAAGGAGGTTAAAATAAAACACAGTCATCTATTGGAAAGCACTGGTGTGACAGATTTTTTTTCAATTGGTCAATGTCAAGGTCAATGTCAACTTTATTTGTCCTCACAGGTGGCGCAGTGGTAGTGCTGCTGCTTTGCAGTAAGGAGACTGTGGAAGATTGTGGGTTCGCTTCCCGGTTCCTCCCTGGGTGGATAGTGCTTTGAGTACTGAGAAAAGCGCTATATAAATGTAATGAATTAATTATTATTATTATATAGCGCATTTAAAACAACATCAGAATGCTGTGGCCAAAGTGCTTTACAATAATAGAATTAAAGAAAAATATACAATTAACATGAATAACATAAATAGAAATAAAATAAATAATAAATAGAAGTAAGATTACATAATCACAAAGCGGAAAATATCAGTATTACTGAAGGTCACGGAAAGCAAGTGAATAGAAATGAGTCTTTAGTCTTGTTTTGAACAATTCAATTCTAGACGACTCCTTTATATGATGAGGTAAAGAGTTCCACAGGCGAGGAGCAGCAGCTGCAAAAGCCCTGTCTGTCCCCCTTAGTTTTACACTTGGTACAAGGGACAACCAGAGACAACTGACCAGAAGATCTAAGCACTCTAGATGGCTGGTGTAAAGCACACAGTTCAGATAAATAGGCAGGAGCAAGTCCATGTAAAGATTTTAAAACTAGCAACAAGATTTTAAAATCAATTTGAAAACTGACAGGCAGCCAGTGTAAAGAAGCTAATATTGGAGAAACAGAATCAGACTTTTGTCTGGACCAACTGTAACCTGCGTATCAGGGATTTGCTAATCCCAGAATACAGCGAGTTGCAGTAATCAAGGTGAGAAAATATAAAGATAGATAGATAGATAGATAGATAGATAGATAGATAGATAGATAGATAGATAGATAGATAGATAGATAGATAGATAGATAGATAGATAGATAGATAGATAGAAATACACTATATAATAGATAGATAGATAGATAGATAGATAGATAGATAGATAGATAGATAGATAGATAGATAGATAGATAGATAGATAGATAAGGCACTATACGATAGATAGATAGATAGATAGATAGATAGATAGATAGATAGATAGATAGATAGATAGATAGATAGATAGATAGATAGATAGATAGATAGATAGATAGATAGATAGATAGATAGATAGATACTTTATTAATCCCAAGGGGAAATTCACATACTCCAGCAGCAGCATACTGATAAAGAAAATACTAAATTAAAGGTTGATAACAATGCAGGTAAAAAACAGACAATAACTTTGTGTAATGTTAACGTTTACCCCCCCGGGTGGAATTGAAGAGTCGCATAATTTGGAGAAGGAACGATCTCCTCAGTCTGTCAGTGGAGCAGGACGGTGACAGCAGTCTGTCGCTGAAGCTGCTCTTCTGTCTGGAGATGACACTGTTCAGTGGATGCAGTGGATTCTCCATAATTGATAGGAGCCTGCTGAGCGCCCGTCGCTCTGCCACAGATGTCAAACTGTCCAGCTCCATGCCTACAATAGAGCCTGCTTTCCTCACCAGTTTGTCCAGGCATGAGGCGTCCTTCTTCTTTATGCTGCCTCCCCAGCACACCACCGCGTAGAAGAGGGCACTCGCCACAACCGTCTGATAGAACATCTGCAGCATCTGCCAGCCTTCTAAGGAAGCTGAAACTGAACTAATTATGAGTGGATTATAATGGTGTGGTGGTCTGTAAAGTGTCGCTGACGGCTAATGAAGCAACCGCCAGTAGTGATGAGTGGACCCTGTTGAATTCGCTTTGCCCCAAATTTCTCGAAATCACAGAAACGTTTGAGTCATTTCGCTGAACTTGGTGAAATGAATTGAACTCAGTGAGGAAGGAGGAAGGGGACTAATTATGAGTGGATTATAACAGTGCGGTGGTCTTTTAAGCGTCCCTGAAGTGTCCCCCAATTGTGATGAGCGAAATCTGCTGAATTTGCTTCTCCTCGAGTTCGGTTTAATCATGGAAATGTTTGTGCACTTCACTGAACTTGATGAAATGAGGCAGGAGAAACTGAATTCGTTCTGAGTGGATTATAAAGGTGCAGTGGTCTTTAACTCTTTCAGGGCTGATGTCGACTTTTGTCAAAAGGATTGTAATCAACTGTAAACTGTGAAAAAACCAACTGTTATGTTTTAGTCGGACTCTCGTTGCCTGAAGGAAAGTTAAATTCATTGGTCTGACTGAGATTTCCTGCGCTCACGTGAGTAGCAAGGTACAAACAAAATGGGTCTGACATCTGGCGAGATGCGTAAAGCAAAATACTCCGTGGACGACATTTTGCCTGTTATCTCTGAACTGGCTTATGACTTGTCGGACACCGATTTTGATCCATCCATCCATTTTTCCAACCTGCTGAATCTGAACACAGGGTCACAGGGGTCTGCTGGAGATCAATCAAGTCATACAAGTGATTGAAAACGAATGTGAGGTTCCAGGTTCAGCTGACTGGTCCCCAGCTGATCGTGGCACTGACAATGTTCGCCAGGTAGGACTGCCACTTAACAATGATAAGAGGTAGAAACCACATTACAATGCACTGCAACTGTGACCGCTGCTGCTGCTGCTCCAGCCACGTGAAGACAGCCTGGCAGCAAGTCTGCCACACATTCTTGGCAAACTGGCAGCCGCAGCATGCAGCAACAGACGTTTTATGTTGATTTCTGTGTGCAACCATTGCTTTTCAGAAACTGTTTTTAGGAAAAAATATTCAGCCCTCAAAGAGTTAAAGTGTCCCTGACGGCTACGGAAGCGACTGTCAAAAGTGACGAGCCAACCCCGCTGAATTCACTTTGCCTCAAGTTTGGCAAAATCATAGAAAATGTTCAGGGATTTACTGACCTCTCTGTGCAATTAATTCGTGTCAATGAAGAAGCTGAAGGAGTTCTGAGTGCAGCATAACGGTGTGGTGGTCTTTTAAGCGTTCCTGATGGCTAGGGAAGCATCCGCCAAATATGCTGGGCTGATAATTGTGGCCAAAAATGTGACCTGAGCTGAGAGGCTGCAGCGCTTAACAATTTGAGCCGCTGTGCCTCCCTGCAATAAAATTTACAGACTTAAATCAAGCCAATACTCAGCATTCAGGCGTTTAACTGTGGTGACTTCAAGCATCTGCACGATTTTATCAGTGTTTTCATTTTTACTTTCGTGTTTTTGTGACCGCGCACATTCACAGGAGACTTGAAAGCTTTGTGCCATAGAGAAAGAAATGAGAGGCGTGATGCATACAACCTTGGGCTCCTTCTAGGGGCTTCACCAGTCTTGTGCATCCCACCCTTGTGGAGAAAAGAGCTCCCCGTGCGTTTGTCGCATATTTGCATCGTTTTGCTGAAAAAAATCAGTCCTCTCAATCCAAACCCCCGTCTTGGCTGCCGCCATTGGCATCTGCCAGACCACTCGGAGTCGGTTGTCCTCTCGTTATCCTTCCCGCCCATGGCGTCGTCCCTAGGATACCTGGAGAGGACACCACCTTGATGGCACCCACGCCTCAGCACAATCAGTGGGTACAATCTGTCCCTAGAGCGCCGATCCCTCGCGGGACCCCTGACCACACTGCCTTCTCTCTTTCTCTACCCAGCTGGCTTGTCCTCTTTCTTTGCCCCAATTCTGCACTCTCGTTTTGTAATTCAATCAGTCTCTCTCTCTCCCCTTCTCGTTTCTTTGTCCTCCCTTGTTATACGACTCCGTGGGTGCAGCGCCTCCATCACGCACCATAGGAAGCCAATGAAGCATTTGAGAACGATCACACCATCACACGCAGCCGCGTCTCACCCCAATTACCTCATCAACTCCCCACGGTTGTGCAAGTGCACCTATGGAGACTGGCACGGCCAAAAGGACTGTCCGTTCTTTCTGAGCCATGAGCCCGCTCTATCACAAGAAGACGTTTGGAACAAACAGGACTCTTCTTAGTGTTGGCCACACGGCAAACTGAGCAATTGTGTGAGACAAGCATTGGCAAGAGAGATGACCAAGAACCCAACATTCACCCTGGCTGTGCTGCAGAGCACCTGTGTGGAGATGGAAGAAACTTCTAGAAGGACAACCATCGCTGCAACACTTCACTAATCTAGGCTTCATGGCATAGTGGTTAGAAGACACATGACAGCCCGCTTGGCGTTGGTATAAAGGACACTTAAAGGACACTCACACTATCACAAATAAGATTCTCCGGAATGGTGAAACCAAGACTGAACTGTTTGGCCTGGAAGGACTCCAGGCACCACTCATCACCTGTTTAGTCAAACATGGTGGTGCCCTGGGATTGGGGACGCTGAACTGAGTAAAGTCCGGAGATCTCCTTAATGAAGACCTGCTCCAGAGTGCTCAGGACCTCAGACTGGGCTGAAGGCTCACCTTCCAACAGCACAAAGCAGAGACAGCACAAGAGTGGCTTTGGGACAATTCTAAGAATGTCCTTGAGATGCCTGGACATGAAGCCAATCAAATGTCTCTGGAGAGACCTGAAGACAGCCATCTACCGATGGTCTCCATCCAACCTGACAGAGAACTTGAGAAGATCTGCGGAGAAGAATGGCAGAGAATCTCCAAACCTCAGGTGTATGTGTCTGTGAAGCTTGTTGCGTCAGACCCAAGAAAACTCCAGGTGGGAATCAAATGCCAGAGGGGCTTCAGCTAAGTGCTGAGTAAAAGGTCTGAATGCTTGTGTCACTAAGGGCCGTCTTAATCTAAGGGCACAATGGGCATTGGCTGAGGGTCCCAGGAGCATAGGGGGTCTCACGATGTTTCTGATGCCTATGTATGTTTCTCTTTGACTATCAGCACAGGGACCCCCCACACAATTCTTTTCCCGGGGGCCTATGGCACTGGTAAGACAGCCCAGGTGTCAATGAGCTGTTTTTAGGTTTGATTTTTAATACATTTACACAGATTTCTAAAATCCTGTTATTGATTTGTCATTCTGGGCTGCTGAGCGTCAATCGATGAGGATAAAGAATGAGCGTAAGCGATGTTAGCACAACTTAACAAAATGTGAACAAGTGCAGGGGTCTGAATTGTTACTGAAGACGCTGTGTTCAGTTCAGCATGGCATGTTGCAGCAGATGAACGATTTGAACTTGTGGTCACGAAGAAGCAGTTTGCCATCCTCAGACTGTGCCGGGCACTACTAGTGGCCTCGTAATTAAGGTTTTAATGTAAAAATCTGCTGTTTTACGTCCATTTGTAGAGGACATTGGGGCATAGCCACACTTCAGCCATTTAACAGCTGGCGGGTTGGCGTCTCAGCCCTGACTGCCCGGATTTTCTGGGGGCTAAAGACACAAGAGTACAGACAGTCAGACATCCTCCTGTGTCGGGATTTCCTGCCACTGACCTCCAGCATTGAATGAGTTTACTTATCGGACACACACACACACACACACACACACACACACACACACACGCACACACACACACACACAGAGGAAAGGGCTGACATGCCAGGGCGATGACTAAGCTGGGAATGTGGCGGCCATCTGCAGGTGCACAGCACAATGGCGAGCAGACAAGGAAGTGAGGCAACTGGGAAATCTGTCACTTTCCGAGTCTCCAATTGGGGAAGGAGGTGTGGGAGAAGCAGATGAAGTCAAGGAGCCCAGAAACGAGAATGGACTCAACTGAAAATACAAGATGGGAGATGCGACCGTGCAGGAAGCAACTCCTCAGAGGGGTTCTTGTTGACAAAATGTTTTCATCATCTGAACAATGAGCAGAAGCAATCAAAATGGCAAATTAACCCTCAGCTACTCGCACTGGTGTATTTGGTATACCAATCTCAGTTATTTTTGTCCAATGTCCTTTTACTTGAACCTACCAGCAGCGTCCACCATCTCTGCTCAGCTTGATTCACCACAAGTCCAGTGTTGCCTCCCTCCAGTGTGCCCCCATGAGTGGATACAGAATCGCAAATAAAATTTGGTGCATTTTGTACACCGTGTAGGTATTTACCATAGATACTCGCGTATAAGTCAAAGGCTCTGGATGTTGTAGGACTGTCTTGGTTGACACGCCTCTGCAACATCGCATGGACATCAGGGACAGTGCCTCTGGATTGGCAGACCGGGGTGGTGGTCCCCCTCTTTAAGAAGGGGGATCGGAGGGTGTGTTCCAACTACAGAGGGATCACACTCCTCAGCCTCCCTGGAAAAGTCTATTCAGGGGTCCTGGAAAGGAGGGTCCGTCGGATAGTCGAGCCTCGGATTCAGGAGGAACAGTGTGGTTTTCGTCCTGGTCGCGGAACAGTGGACCAGCTCTATACCCATAGCAGGGTCCTGGAGGGTGCATGGGAGTTTGCCCAACCAGTCTACATGTGTTTTGTGGACTTGGAAAAGGCATTCGACCGTGTCCCTCGGGGAATCCTGTGGGGGGTACTCCGAGAGTATGGGGTACCGGACCCCCTGATAAGGGCTGTTCGGTCCCTGTACGATCGGTGCCAGAGCTTGGTCCGCATTGCCGGCAGTAAGTCGAACCCGTTTCCAGTGAGAGTTGGACTCCGCCAGGGCGTTGAGGGGGTCCGGTTTGGTGGGCTCAGGATTGGGTCACTGCTTTTTGCAGATGATGTTGTCCTGTTTGCTTCATCAGGCCGTGATCTTCAGCTCTCTCTGGATCGGTTCGCAGCTGAGTGTGAAGCGGCTGGGATGAGAATCAGCACCTCCAAATCCGAGACCCATGGTCCTCAGCCGGAAAAAGGTGGAGTGCCCTCTCAGGGTTGGTAGCGAGATCCTGCCCCAAGTAGAGGAGTTCAAGTATCTCGGGGTCTTGTTCACGAGTGAGGGAAGAATGGAGCGTGAGATCGACAGGCGGATCGGTGCGGCATCCGCAGTAATGCGGGCGCTGCATCGGTCTGTCGTGGTGAAAAAGGAGCTGAGCCGCAAGGTGAAGCTCTCAATTTACCAGTCGATCTATGTTCCTACCCTCACCTATGGTCATGAGCTATGGGTAGTGACCGAAAGAACGAGATCGCGAATACAAGCGGCTGAAATAAGTTTCCTCCGCAGGGTGTCTGGGCTTTCCCTTAAAGATAGGGTGAGAAGCTCAGTCATCCGGGAGGGGCTCAGAGTAGAGCCGCTGCTCCTCCGCATCGAGAGGAGTCAGATGAGGTGGCTCGGGCATCTGATCAGGATGCCTCCTGGACGCCTCCCTGGTGAGGTGTTCCGGGCACGTCTAACCGGGAGGAGGCCCCGGGGAAGACCCAGGACACGTTGGCGGGACTATTTCTCTCGACTGGCCTGGGAACGCCTTGGGATTCTCCCGGAAGAGCTAGAAGAAGTGGCCGGGGAGAGGGAAGTCTGGGCATCTCTGCTCAAGCTGCTGCCCCCGCGACCCGACCTCGGATAAGCGGAAGAGGATGGATGGATGGATGGAAAAACTTATGCCTTAAAATTCATTCAACAAAACAGGGTCGACTTTTCCGCGGGGCAACACAATTGTCCATAAAATTTGGGTAATGACATTGTACACTCAACGCTTCACGGTGTTAAGTCACCAGTCATCTGCCGTTTCCCATGGTCTTTGAAATAATTATAAGCCAGCAATACTATTGCTAATTAGCTAGTTTTTTTCTAATTTCATTAAATAATTCTTTAAACTGTGAAATACTTGAATTTGAGCATTAGCTTTTGCAGGTTTTGGATAACAAACATACCATTAGCTGCCACGTGCAACCAGATTTGGAATCAAAAGAACCAAGGCAACGCACGCTATCAATGCAATGCAAGAGCAGCCCGCGATTCAAAACATTTCTCTGCCTACCTGTTTGTCTCGTCTGACAGTAGCTGAAAAGCAGCATCAGGAGAGAGCAGCCTGAAGTAGTCCAGCAGCGGGTGATCTGTCGTGTCCAACAGCAAGCCATGCTGTCTTGTGAAGTCCAGTAGCCAGTTCAGCTCCCACGGATCAATGTCTGGGTATTCCTCCCACGCAAACCTTGCTGTAGATGCATCGGCTGCGCAAATGCGTTCAGCTGGCAGCCGATCAGCTGGCACGGCATCGGCTGGTGTCTGATCAGCTGATGCCGGCTTCTCACTGTCTTGCTTGATTCCTGATCACTGTCAATAAAATCCGATTCTGAAAAATCAGAGTCCGACTCAGCAATAATGTGCAACACATCGTCTGCCGAGTGTTTTATTTTCTGCACTCGCTTCGCTCCCTTGTGACATATCGATGCCATTTTGCTTTTGTTTACATTTCGCAACTCACGCACACGCAAGGATTAGTTGCCGAGTCAACAAGTCTAGCATTTCTCCTGTGACGTGACAGTGAGTTTTGTCGCCATTAAAAGCTGATTATCGCCCTCTATCTCTGATAGCTGTCAAGTTTTACCCTCGACTTATACGCAGGTCATAACAAATTTCGTAATTTTCGGTTTAAAAATACTAATACGCAAGTATCTACGGTAAGTATGTTTGACAAAGATGAGATGTTCTTCTTACAATGACTTTGTCTGCCAAGAACATTCAACAACTGAAGTGAAATGTGATACAAATCCGTGTGACTGGTGACGAATGGGCACTGGAGTAGTGGACCAGGTTTATTTTCAGATAGTCCTAGACTGTGTCATACTATTCAACAACAACAACAACATTTATTTCTATAGCACATTTTCATACAAGTGATGGAGCTCAAGATGAAGAAAATAAAATTAGGCAATACTAACTAACAAAGAATAAAGTAAGGTCCGATGGCCAGGAGGACAGAAAAAGCAAATAAAAAATCCAGAGGGCTTGAGAAAAAAAAACAAAATCTGCAGGGGTTCCAAGGCCACGAGACCACCCAGCCCCCTCTAGGCATTCTACCTAACATCAATGATCTCAATCAGTCCTCGTGGAAGAATTAGATGATGATGGCCATGTGGACCTCTGGCCTTCACAGTGCAAAAAATGAGCGTAAGCGATGTTAGCTCAGTTAGCCCTCGGTTGGTTGGGATTGGCTCCAGCAGACTCCCGTGACCCTGTAGTTAGGATATAGCGGGTTGGAAAATGGATGGATGGATGAAATGTATTGTAATCGTCCAAAGATTCAATGTCGGGATTTTGGGGAATCTCGACGTTTTAAACCTCCCTGACTTTCTTGTATAGGGAAAGAATTGTAACCCTCCAAAAATTCCATTTCGAGATTTTGATGAACCTCGACGTTTTAGACCTCCTTGAGTCCGAAAATGCCATTTTTGTAATTATGTGTGTCTGTGTGTGCGTGTGTGTGTAGGTAAACATGATAACCTGAGTATGCTTTCAGTTTGCATACAAGTATTAGGTACAAAACGTAGATTTCTATCAACTTTTGGGCTTTTTCTGTTAACCCGGAAGTGGTACTTTACTTTTTATTCATGCACCACAGACAATACATTCCTTATACTTCGTATACGAGAAAGTAAAAAAGAAAAGTTGGGTCTTTGTGCTTCTGCCTGGTCTGGGGCTTTGAAATGAATGAGAATGGAGCTCCGTCTTTTGGTTTGCTCTTCCAGGGATGCCTGCCTATTATGACGGTCTGACCGGAAGGGGCGGGGCTAAGGGTCCTCACTGGGCGGTTCCTCAGCACCGTGAGGGAAGAAAGAGAAGGTAAAGTTAGCGACAGCTCCCCCTCTCTTCTCGGAGTGGGAGGTTATTGCGTACTTCAACTAAGTGTGTGACATGGGACTAATGGACATGTCCAACTGTGACAGACTTGGAGAGTTAAACCTTTTTAGTCTCGAGCAGAGAAGGCTGCATGGGGACCTCATCGAGATCTTCAAAATTCTCAAAGGCATCAGTGAAGCAGATCCAGTAGAATTCTTTTAACTTTAGGGCGAATCACCCATGGAAATTAAGTGGAAATCCATTTAGGACTGAAGTCAGGAAGCCCTTCTTTATACAAAGAGTGCTTGGAGTCTGAAACAAACCACCAAGATGTGGAGTTGAAACAGAAGACTTGAGAACCATCAAGAAGAATCTGGATGAGATGTTGGGCCAGCTTGGCTATTAGCTAAACAAACAGGCTTGATGGACTGAAGGTTTGTCACATTTCAAATGTTAAGAGGACTTTCACCTAGTGGGTTTTTGCTTAGATGGAGCTGCCCGGGCTGGGATGTTGCTTAAGGATGTCCTTCTGTGCCAAGTGAAAATGACACTTTCATCCAAAGTGACTTGCAGATCAACTATCCTGCCATTTTCTTATCGGGGACCGAACACCTTCTAGTACTAACCACTCAAAAATATTGGTGAAGAAAATGAAGGTCCATGTAGACAGTAAAAAGGCTGCTATTTGAATCCCGGTTCCCTGAACTGTGTGGCAGCAGTGCTAACCAGTGTACCACCCAAAGCTGTACAGTCCAGGAGTGTGAAACAGGGCGGACAAAACAAGGGGACAACTGCAGACTTTGAGAAATGGTGGATTGCCAAGGCTTACCTTCCACCCCTGACCCATTCATTTTGGAGTTCCTCATTGCACGTCCGTCTGCCGCCATCAAGAAAGCCCCCTTCAGTGGGCTGATGTGGCACATGACCCTGTTTTTTAAACCACTTCAGCCCACCTAAGGAAGAAAACCCACAGAGACAAAAAGGGGGCAGGGAGATGAACAGGAGAATCCTGGATGTGTGAGGCAGCAGAGTGGGTGACCCACCCCCAGGAGACAGAGGTGTGGGGCACATGGGATGGCATAAATCTGGGCTCACCTAATGATGAAGATCTACATTTGGTTCCATTTCTTTTCTCTTTCCAAATGGAGGCGGATGAAGTGACTTGCTTGGGGTCACACGGGGTCTGAACCCACAACGTCAGGGGTTGAAGTCCAAAGCCTTAACCACTACACCACACTGACTGGTCTAACAGCAGGGTGGCACTTGGGCTCCACGCTGGGCACACAGCCCCTTCAGGGTGAGGATTCTGGGGTGGGATTGGAGCTGGGAGCCTGAGCATTGTGCCACCATGCCACCCCATGCCATGTTATATCCACTGATAAGTTTCCTTCACGTTTTGAACAACGGATGTGATTTATTTCACAAAATGAGTGCTTCTAGTTGGTGAGGGAGGGAGATAGAGGGGCACATTTTTACGTATCCTGCCGACATCGCTAATCCCCTGCCTGGGCGCCTTCACTGTATTTTGCTATTTGTTTTTCTTCCCCCCCTCCGACTGAAGGCAAAGGAATCACTAAGCGTGCGTCTGCAGCTCGCGCTGCACTTTATGACTTCCTAACTCCATACCTCCAGGCTGACAGCTGACTCACGCCAACAGGATGCTGGCCTCACTTCAGCCGAGTTCATGTCGCTCTCACAAGGATAATCAGGCGCAGAGACAGAAACCCCCGCTAACGTGAAGCCCGCCGCCACTTCCGTTTTTATAACCTGCTTGCCCACTGCGCGTAAACCAGGCCTCATTGCATTCTGGTCCTGCTTTGTATCCCTGTGTCAGAATAAGTCAACTGGGGCCTTGATGGGGCACAATGGAAAAAGCGGTGGACGTCAGCCTGGCAAAAAAGGTCTCTGTTTACTCCCCGCGTCTCTAAGGTTGCTAGGCTGGGATGCATGGAGGAGACACAGCAGGAGCGTCAGACCTCAGAGAGCCTTGTGGTGACAAAAAGAGCAACAAGAAGCGGCCGATACAAACACCAGTCGACAGACAAGAAGAAAAGGAGTAGAACTGCAAGAAGAAATCAAAGCCTGCTAATGCAGTTGGGGACCAGACTGATGGGGCAACACTGTTCGCAAGGCGGGCAACCAGCTCTGCGCAGATGGCACATCCACACACAGGCTGGCTATTTACAGTTGCCAGTTTTCCAAATCTGCAAGTCTTTAGGAGGGCTCAAAACACGAATCATGGGGACACAGGACAACACACAAAGGCCACAACACTGGGGGCAGAATTTGAACCCATGTCACTGGAGTTGTGAGACACCGCTGTAATATTTACACCGTATATACTGTTACACATGCGCACCAGTGGATCGCCTTCCGGGCTCACCTAAGGTATGTGGTACCACCCTAGGATGAGAGGGGCCACAGTCGCTAACAGCCCGGCCTCCTGTTTCTCCTCGCAGCCTTGAAATGGCGCCCCGTTAAGGTAGAGGAGCCAGAGAAGAGCCGCCCCTTAAGGGCATAGGAGTGAGAGAAGCCCCGCCCCTTAAGGGCATAGGAGTGAGAGAAGCCCCACCCCTTAAAGGTAGAGGAGCCAGAGGAGACCCACCCCTTAAGGGCAGAGGAGTGAGAGAAGACCCGCCCCCAATACTGATGCTCTGTGTAAGAAAGGACAGAGCCGGTTATACTTCCTGAGAAGGCTGGCGTCCTTCAACATCTGCAATAAGATGCTGCAGATGTTCTATCAGACGGTTGTGGCGAGCGCCCTCTTCTACGCGGTGGTGTGCTGGGGAGGCAGCATTAAGAAGACAGACGCCTCACGCCTGGACAAACTGGTGAGGAAGGCAGGCTCTATTGTTGGCATGGAGCTGGACAGTTTAACATCTGTGGCAGAGCGACGGGCGCTCAGCAGGCTCCTATCAATTATTGAAAATCCACTGCATCCACGAAACAGTGTCATCTCTAGACAGAAAAGCAGCTTCAGCGACAGACTACTGTCACTGTCCTTCTCCACTGACAGACTGAGGAGATCGTTCCTCCCCCAAACTATGCGACTTTTCAATTCCACCCATTGGGTAAACGTTAACATTATATAAAGTTATTGTCTGTTTTTACCTGCATTATTATCAATCTTAAATTTAATATTGTTTTTTGTATCAGTAAGGTGCTGCTGGAGTATGTGAATTTCCCCTTGGGATTAATAAAGTATCTATCTATCTATCTTAAGGGCATAGGTGTGAGAGAAGCCCCACCCCTTAAAGGTAGAGGAGCCAGAGAAGACCCGCCCCTTAAGGTCATAGGAATGAGAGAAGCCCTGCCCCTTAAAGGTAGAGGAGCTAGAGAAGACCCGCCCCTTAAAGGTAGAGGAGCCAGAGAAGACCCGCCCCTTAAGGGCATAGGTGTGAGAGAAGCCCCACCCCTTAAGGGCAGAGGAGTGAGAGAAGACCTGCCCCTTAAAGGTAGAGGAGCCAGAGAAGCCTCAGTGACACCACACTGAACGCAGCAACAGACATTTTATGTTGGTTTATTTGAGAAACTATTGCTGTGTGTGCTTTTCAGAAAATTGATTTTTTGGAGAAATATTCAGTCCTGGGAGAAAAGAAAAGAAAATCAGTCCTAAAATGGTTAATAATACCGTAATTTATATAAAAAAAAACCAACAAAAAACAAAGAAAATCAAGAAAAGGCACAGTAAATTCGAGTGGAGACTTCAGTGTGACTGATGCTCTTGCAGTACATTTCAGCTCCTGGAGCCTGTGGTTGCTGGTTTGAACGTTCAGGAACCGAGATTTTATTTGGAAACTGGAAATGCTGGTGCATGATGGGTACTGCTTTACTGCTTTTAAGACTTGACAGCTTTTTGGATAGAAATATGCAGAAAGAAAGAGTTGAGATCAAGCTGGCACGTCTGCTCCGACTTGGGCAGGTCTCAAATGACAGTGAATTTGCCGGAACTTTGCCTGAGGCGTTCAACAGCAAAGAGGAGAAGGATGTTGCCAGTGTGGGCATGTCGACGTTCTCTGTGAGCACTTAGGGCTTTGAACTGCTGCAGCTGGGCTGCCATCTCTCAACTGCACAGCTTGTTTAAATTAGTTAGACTTTTTGAACTGGGGGGGGGGCGGGTTTGGGGAGCTGATGGGTGTAACAGAAAATCAAGACCAGGAGAAGATGCCGCAGCCTTTGTGCTGCTTCTGCAAGGAGATACTGGAGTGACGAGAATTTGGAGAAAGACGGCGGCAGATGATTTGTGTTTTCATTTCTTTTCCAAAGAGGATGGCATCGTGCCAGGGTTGCCAGGTAATGGCATCAAGGCACTTAAAAATATAATTACCGCTACATTACAGTATATGGCTTGGTAAACAAACACTTTGATCATTATAAACATTCTTCAGTTACACAAAGCCAAGGTTGTGTGAGGTGAAGCAGGGCAGGAACCGTCTCTGGATAGGATGCCAGTCTTTATTAGCCCCACAACATGCCAGCTAGGAGGCTTCAATTCATTCAGTCTGCAAAACAGTGCACAGCTACTGGCACACAAGGAGAACTTGCCAATTCCACAGAGAAAGGACTTGAACCCTGGAGGATCTGTGAAGCATGTGGCGTGTTTCTCAAAAGAAATCTCCACGAGCGTTCAAATCTCAAAAAGTCTGCCCAGATCCTCACCCATTCAAAGGTGCTATGTGTTTAACACACAAATCTTACTAACCACACAGGAATTGAACTTTCCATGGTGACGTGTTCTTTACCAACTGCCAGTAAGAATTTCACTGTACTCCACACACATGACAATAACAGCCCTGAAAACTACCCATCCACCTTCCTAACTCACTTCTCCAGGGCAGGGTGACAGCTATTTGAATGATACAAAATTCACTTGTGTGTCTGTGGGTGCCACCATCTTTTATAGTGATGACATTAAGTGTTGTGTTGCTGTTGGGTCTTCATGTTGTCAAGGTGGCACCCATAAAAATAAGGCAGAGTGTGTGAACACAACCTTCTGAGGATACTGGAAACATAATCAGTGATGTTCCTGGATCCTGTGGATGTTCATACCCTCATCCAAGTGGCCCAGCTTGTGCCCAGTTGGCATGCTTGCTACACTTTGACTCTACCTCTCTCTTCTCTTGAGCTATATCCATTGAGAGGCTCCCTCTGCTGCTTTGGTGGCCTTGTGGATGGCTCTCCTTTACTTACATCTTCCTATGCCCACTGAGGACCTTAGTCAGGGAATGGACTGAAAGACCCCTGCAGTCAACCTCCACATGAAGGCACCTGGCTCTTCAGTCCTCTTGCCTGACCAGTCCCACTTATTTGGTCAGCTTCCTCTCAGAGGCCTCTTCCAGACGTTCTTCCCATGGGACTGTCAATTCCACCATCACCACTTTCTTGGTGGGCTCAAACAAGATGACAAGATCTGGTGGCACGTTAGTGGCATTTATGTGGCTGTGGAGTTTCAGCTGTCATTCGAGGTCCACCAATCTGTTGCTGAGCCCTCGTGGGTTTTGGTTGCTTGTCTGCTTGGGGGAATGGAAACGTTTGGACACAGCAATTCCTGTGCTGATAGCTTCGGCCTTCAGGACTCGTGCCGCCGCCATCTATAATGTCCTTCGCCAAGTGGTTAGGACGAGCTGCTGAGATTGTGTTCCATTGCTCCTCACTTGGAGCACAGTGGGCACACTGGAGACTTGGCTTTGCCCCATACATGCAGGTTTGATGGGGTAGGCAGTACATCACACACTGTCTGGACGAGGAGTTTCACTAAGTGTGCTCCAGATTTCTATACCTGAGTTCAAGTCACCGTCCTCTCGACTGCATTGTCCTATCTTATCCACACTCCTTGTTCAATCATCTCGACTGCCCTGCATGATGTTTCCTCCTCAACTGCTGCTCCTCCTTCGCCTTGGTGGTTCTAATGTCGGGAGTCTCAAAGGGACCCAGTCCAGCTCGTCCTCATGATGTCACTCCTCCCATCAGCCCCTTGTGGTGCAGTCTTTGATTGTTTATAACCTCCAGATTTCCCCTCATTTTTATGGTTTATTTATTTACGCAGGGATTTTGGTGCTGCACTTTTTGGACACTTTATTTGTTTTAAATAGAAGCACGGTGCACTTGTGTCTCCTACTGTTGTGCCGACTGTGTGTGTCCTTGTTTGCCCGGCTCATCTTCAGTGGTTATGTTCCACATATCCGGGTTCAAGCTGCCAGGGACCATCGTGCCAACCCGGACTGTCACAATCTTATATTGTCATTCTTCTCTACACTTGTCCATCTGCCCTCACGGTTGGGGTAGTCATGAACTCAAACAATGGTGCAGACCCTTCATTTCAAACGTCTGTCATCCCTTCCCCAATCTGCTTCCTTTTTCAATTTCCTCCATGCCGCAGATGGTAGCTGCTAGCGGTAGTCGATTATTTCACTGGAGAACAATGTGGCCAAAATAAAAAGCATTCCTGAGCGATAGGAGCTGCTGGAGACAGGAACTGTGAGACAGAAGGAACTCGTAGGATGGCCATTGAAAAAGAAAAATGAAAAAAAAAACAAAAACAAAACGACGTCTCCTGGCGAGTGAGCCAGCAGGGGGGACACAAAGATCATAGAGCAGCACGGTAGCAGTGAGGTCACTGAGGAAGAGGAGCCCATCAGTCCAGCGAGGGCAAGGGCTTCAGAGAAAAGATAAGAGAGAGAGACACTGGACCCCACCAGTCCAGCAGACCCTGCGTCACTGGCTTTAAGTTCACGTTTATCGTCAAGTCTACATAGCTGAACCAACATGTTACTTGCATGTCTCCTCTGAATAGACAGAGTGCAGAATGAAATATGCAAAATGTTTTGCCCCTCGTCCTAATCAACTTACATATATAAATGGACGAATCATTTTCAGGTTGGACGCTCTTCTGCTAATTGTAAGAACATGAGGTGCACCAACAGTGAAGTGGAGGTTAAAATATCAAGAAACGAGGTTAAAACACTGACAGGTGTGTTTCAAGTCTTCCATTCCCCGGTGCTTCTCTCTTCAAACTGACGCCTCTCTGGCTTCTCCTTCCTAGACCTTGCAGCGCAGAGAGACAGACGTACATCAACAGGCGCAGACCCGTGTCCCCGCTGCCTGATCCACGAACCCTGCGCCCGCTCCCACCGCTCCACCCGGCAAGAAGACATCCCAGAGTGCAGCGATCACTCGAGCTCTGGGCTGCGGCACCAAGAAAAGGTGAGAGCAACTTCTCCAAACCATCCAAGAACAGGTTGGTGACCAACAATGAACAATCCAGCATGACGGAGCACCGTAAGGCAAAACTGAGAACTAAGTGGGAACAAAACATCGAAATTTGGGGTCCCTAGACCTTAATGCCATTGAGAACTTGTGGTCAATCCTCAAGAGGCGGGTGGACAAAAAAAACCCACCAATTCTGATTATGCAAGAATGGCCTGCCATCACTCAGGATTGGGCCCAGAAGTTGACTGACAGCATGCCAGGGCAAATTGCAGAGGTCTGGAAAAAGAAAGGAGGGCCAACACTGCAAATATGGACTCTCTGCATAAACAATAAAAACCTTTGAAACTTATGAAATGCTTGTAATTCTACTTCAGTACACCATAGAAACATCTGACAAAAAGATCTAAAAACACTGAAGCAGCAAACTTTGTGAAGACCAACACTTGGGTCATTCTCAAAACTTTTGGCCACAACTGTAGACCCTGGAAATTCTCTGCCAGTGGCCGATTCTACACGGGAAACCCAAGGGGGACAAAGCGGGCCTTGTGATTTTGCTTTGTGCATTCGCTTTGGTCTCTCACCGGATGTCGATGCCATTTTAAAGTTCGTTTGCTCTTCGCTTCTCATTCATGTGCAATCGAGGTCAAATCAACGAAGCAGACTTTCCTTCTAGCAAAGACAGTCGAACTAAAACATAACAGTGAGTTCTGTTGCAGTGTACGGCTGATTACCATCCTCTACCTCTGAATTTCGACCAAAGTCGACATCTGAACTGAAAGAGTTAAGGACCCCGTCAGTATGTTGCTGTCAGTAGGTTTAGGTCTGACCCTTCTTGCTTGTTCCTGGGTGCCCCTCAGGGATCAGTTCTCGGCCCTTTGCTTTTTATCATTTATGTGCTTCCTCTCGGTGCCATTATTAGACTGCTGATGTTACACAGAACTATCTGCACGTCAGATAAGGCATTGGCTGTCTGAAAATTTAAATCAGACTAAATAGTGAATCTCTGCGGTGGGTTGGCACCCTGCCCGGCATTGGTTCCTGCCTTGTGCCCTGTGTTGGCTGGGATTGGCTCCAGCAGACCCCCGTGACCCTGTGTTCGGATTCAGTGGGTTGGAAAATGGATGGATAAATAGTGAATCTATGGGCACTTTGAAGGAAATCGAGAATTCCACAGTAAAACATTCCTGGCTTGGTTATATCCTTACCTGCACAGGTTAACTCATCTTGGTGTTATTCTTGTTCCCACAATCTTCTTTGATCCTCATTGTAACCTCCTCAGCGTTACATTTTTACTTGAAAAAACACGTAAAAAGCATTGCATGTTTTTGGCTTGAAAAATGACATATTTATTAAATCTCATCTTTCTACGATAAAACGTGCAAAGCACTAAAAGTACAAAGTCAGAAGTGTAGAAAGTATAACGACGACACAAATAATAATGATAATGTTGTAAATACTGTCAAAATGTGTCGTTTGTGTGGCATATCTTGGAGTGTGGTGACATGCACAATCCAGCGTCACAGTAGTAGTGTGATTCCCTGCTGATTTTCTCTCCAGACTGATCAGCTTTTGAGCAGCACACTGCACGTGTGCGATCGACATGAGCGGCACTCTCGGATTCATCAGAATCACGTTTGATTTCACTGTCTGTTTCAATTCCACTGCCTGAAGACAGATTCACTTCGTCATCTCTGCTCGTATCACCGTCAAGAGCGTACAACACCTGGGCTGCTGAATAACGTTTCTTATGAGACGCCATTATGCACCGCTGCTCTATCGCTTATGTAAGACACGCCTGTATCATTTCGCGAGTAACGGTCGGCACTAACGCTGTTGGCACTTTTATAGCCCGAGTAATCCTCAGGTCTAACGCTTCAGTGCTGTTTTTACCTCCCATGTGACACTTGGTTCCAAACTCTAAGGCAGTTAATAATACAGTCGACCCTTGATATACGACCGGCCTGACATGCGAACAACTTGATTTACGACCAAAATTTTTGTTTTGATTTACGACCAACATCTTGCGTTACGACCTGAATGTTGCGCGATTGTAAACAAACAGCCGAGAGCGTTTGTAAGCGTCAGTCGGAGCCCAGATACATGTGTTTGTGGACGTAATTTCGGTCAGTGATTTATATAATTTATTTCGATAATTGCTAAGGAAGGAAGCGAAGGTAACGAAGGTAAAGAAAGCGATCACAATCGAAATGAAGAAGGAAATTGTGTGGAAATATGAGACTGGCGTTCGTGTGACCGATCTCGCTAATATGTACAGCATGTCGAAATCCACCATCTCGACAATTTTACAATGAAAAGATTTGTATAAGGAAACTCCTTCCAAACAATAACCACCTTCCATTTCATTCTCCTCCTCCTCCCTTCCTGCAAGCCAAAGATATCAACTTAATTGGTGAGTACAGTATGAAATTGTTGTTTCTGGTAGGCTAGGCACTTTTTATAACTTTTTGGTTAGTACATTAGAAAAATTATTGGTGTTTTTGGTAAATTATACATATTATACAACCCTTTTTTATTATGAAAAGGTTAAGTAAGTGTTGCTGTGGGAGGTTCAGGATGCATTATGGGTATTTCTTATGGGAAAAATAGTCTTGACTTACAACCAACTTGAGTTACAACCAGCCCTCGCGAACGAATTGAGTTCGTAAGTCAAGGGTCCACTGTATTGCCAAGGTTGCCTTTTACCACCTTAAGCAAATTTCAACGCGGCGTCCATTGCTGTCTGATGCTGCAACTGAGACGCCTACCTGTGCTTTTGTCACCTCGTGAATTGACTATTGCAACGCAGGGCTGTTTGGTATCCCTGCTCGGAGCCGAAACAAATTACAATCTGAACAAAATTCCACAGCAGGAGCGGTTGCCCACCTAAAACCCTGGGAGCATATCTCTCCTACACCTCTAAAACTGCGTTCCCTTTCATATTCAATATAACCTTTGAGTTTTTAAGGCCGAGCCCCACCTTACTCGTCTTCTTTCATTTGTCCCCTTACCCCATCACGCTCACTTTGTTCTTCGGACTCTTTGCTATTAGCCATTCCATCATGCAGACTGCACACTGTGGGCTTCTAGTGTATCCTGCCTTTGGAGCGCCATACTGTACACGCACCTCGAGACTTCAGATCTTTTTAATGTTGCCTTTTGTTTGTATCTTGGACTGTTTGATTTCAGGTGTATTGTTGTACAGTGGCCTTGGGTATCTTGAAAGGATTTTAAATAAAATGTGTTATTATTAATTATTATTGGGGTCCTCGCCAGCACACCAGATTTCTCAATACGTTTGCCAAGTGAGCCCTTTTGATTATTTTTATGTACACACACAATCTTTGTGGTTGGGGGCTCATTACAGATGTCTAAGTATGAAGGGACAGCTTGTGGAGTTCTTTAAAGCGAGACTGAGACAGTCAGACTACGCCATTTCAGGTAAGATGCACACTACACTAATAATTTTATAGCTTGGGTGACTTCTGTCTTACTTTATATAAAAATAAAATAACAAACTTACTTTCTTTTGGAAGTAACCCTGTGGTGGCGGCGGCGGCGACATTTATTTTCTTTCGTCATACAGTGTGCTGTGAAAATAAGAAAACATTGTTAGTAGACGCAGACACGGTTATCACATTTTCATTTTAATTTTTATTTCACTATTATTATTGTATTGAGGATTACTTGCAGGTGGCACGGTGGGTAGCACTGCTGCCTCGCAGTTAGGAGACCCGGGTTCACTTCCCGGGTCCTCCCAGTGTGGAGTCTGCATGTTCTCCCCGTGTCTGCGTGGGTTTCCTCCCACAGTCCAAAGACATGCAGGTTAGGTGGATTGGAGGTCCTAAATTGTCCCTAGTGTTGTAACGGCCGACCCCTTACCCAGCCAGCAGCCACACTACCAGGACCTGTGGCCTGAATGAATTACTGAGAAAACCTATCAATACCAAGCCGTTCCTCTAACAAATAATATTTTCCCTCCTCCCCAATTGATAGTTAAAGACTAGCAAACGAAAGCAAATACGTAAAATAAGTGTGGGAATTTATTAAATATAATACGATGACAGATACAAGAATACAAATCCACGACGTAAAATATATCTACAGTGCATCCGGAAAGTATTCCCAGCGCATCACTTTTCCCACATTTTGTTATGTTACAGCCTTATTCCAAAATGGATTAAATTAATTTTTTTCCTCAGAATTCTACACACAACACCCCATAATGACAACGTGAAAAAAGTTTACTTGAGGTTTTTACAAATTTATTAAAAATATAAAAATTGAGAAAGCACATGTACATAAGTATTCACAGCCTTTGCCATGAAGCTCCAAATTGAGCTCAGGTGCATCCTGTTTCCCCGATCATCCTTGAGATGTTTCTGCAGCTTCATTGGAGTCCACCTGTGGTAAATTCAGTTGACTGGACATGATTTGGAAAGGCACACACCTGTCTATATAAGGTCCCACAGTTGACAGTTCATGTCAGAGCACAAACCAAGCATGAAGTCAAAGGAATTGTCTGTAGACCTCCGAGACAGGATTGTCTCGAGGCACAAATCTGGGGAAGGTTACAGAAAAATTTCTGCTGCTTTAAAGGTCCCAATGAGCACAGTGGCCTCCATCACCCATAAGTGGAAGAAGTTCGAAACCACCAGGACTCTTCCTAGAGCTGGCCGGCCATCTAAACTGAGCGATCGGGGGAGAAGGGCCTTAGTCAGGGAGGTGACCAAGAACCCGATGGTCACTCTGTCAGAGCTCCAGAGGTCCTCTGTGGAGAGAGGAGAACCTTCCAGAAGGACAACCATCTCTGCAGCAATCCACCAATCAGGCCTGTATGGTAGAGTGGCCAGACGGAAGCCACTCCTTAGTAAAAGGTACATGGCAGCCCACCTGGAGTTTGCCAAAAGGCACCTGAAGGACTCACAGACCATGAGAAAGAAAATTCTCTGGTCTGATGAGACAAAGATTGAACTCTTTGGTGTGAATGTCAGGCGTCACGTTTGGAGGAAACCAGGCACCGCTCATCACCAGGCCAATACCATCCCTACAGTGAAGCATGGTGGTGGCAGCATCATGCTGTGGGGATGTTTTTCAGTGGCAGGGACTGGGAGACTAGTCAAGATAAAGGGAAAGATGACTGCAGCAATGTACAGAGACATCCTGGATGAAAACCTGCTCCAGAGCGCTCTTGACCTCAGACTGTGGTGATGGTTCATCTTTCAGCAGGACAACGACCCTAAGCACACAGCGAAGATATCAAAGGAGTGGCTTCAGGACAACTCTGTGAATGTCCTTGAGTAGCCCAGCCAGAGCCCAGACTTGAATCTGATTGAACATCTCTGGAGAGATCTTAACATGGCTGTGCACCAACGCTTCCCATCCAACCTGATGGAGCTTGAGAGGTGCTGCAAATAGAAATGGGCGAAACTGGCCAAGGATAGGTGTGCCAAGCTTGTGGCATCATATTCAACAAGACTTGAGGCTGTAATTGCTGCCAAAGGTGCATCGACAAAGTATTGAGCAAAGGCTGTGAATACTTATGTACATGGGATTTATCAGTTTTTTATTTTTAATAAATTTGCAAAAACCTCAAGTAAACTTTTTTCACGTTGTCATTATGGGGTGTTGTGTGTAGAATTCTGAGGAAAAAATGAATTTAATCCATTTTGGAATAAGGCTGTAACATAACAAAATGTGGACAAAGTGATGCGCTGTGAATACTTTCTGGATGCACTGTATATACTGTATATACTGTATATATCCCTCCACAAAAGCAGCTAAGTGAAAACAACATCTGTACAATAACCAAACCTCCTCTGCCCCTGCAAACGTATAACAAACACAAAACACAAATAATATTAATGGATGAGTCCTGATTGACAAAGGACGTGAAATTGAGTCCGGGTAAATCACAGTCCAGAATATGGATGACTGATCAAAAATGGATGTGTTTGAATCTCCCGAGTAAAACAGAACGACCTCACCGTGCTTCCTCGGCGAGTGGTGGATTATAATGTCCAACCCCGGGGTTTCTGCCGATGATGGTGTTGTCGTGATTTCGGCAGAATGAGAATCAAACTGGAGCCAGGCGCGATGTAAATAATAGCAGAATAATGTTGAGGTTGTCGATACTTGAAATGTCCATCTCTCTCCTTCCTCCCTCTTCTTTCCCTCCTGATCGTTTAAATAATGAAGAGCCGGATGTAACTGAAAAAATATTCCGGTACTGACATGTCCAGGGGGTCGCTGCCTCCCCGCAACATCCTTCCCCGTTTCTCATTACGGGGACGACATTCAAACAGACACATATTAGTTTAAACGGGGTGCTGAGACGAGACGATGGGTGCAAACACTATAAACAACAATACTTATGTGGCCCTGCTACAGTGTGTGCCCTGCAGTGGGCTGGCGCCCTGCCCGGGTTTGGTTCCTGTCTTGCACCCTGTGTTGGCTGGGATTGACTCCAGCAGACCCCTGTGACCCTGTAGATATGAAATATAACGGGTTGGATAATGGATGGGTGATTACTTGTCAAGACAGGGCCTGTTAAAGCCCACTGTGGCACTCCTTGTGTGATTTTGGGCTATACAAAAATAAATTGTATTGTATTGTATTGTATTGGGTTGGCACAGATGGCAGCATCAAAGCCATTTGATTCCCACCTGCCACACTGCCTCCATGGACTCTTGGGGGGATGAGGGTTTCTCTGGGGTCAGGCTGACTGCAGCTTCTCAAGTGGTCCCCAGCAGGGTGCTTGTTCAAGTCTGGCACACCGTCCATGACTGGATCCTGCCATGTGCCCAACGCCGCTGGGCTCAGTTTCCCTGCTCCCCCTATAACTGAAAAAGCAGCTCAAGAAATAAATAGAAACAAGGACTTGGGAAGGAGTGGGATTTGACACGTGTTAATATTATATCGCACCTTACTACACTGGAAACCATCTCGGGTGTTGATTTATTTGTGTTTCTAGTGGGCCGGAGTGGTGGCTCTGAGGGTAGGGATTTGCACTGGTAATCGGAAGGATGCTGGTGTGAATCCTGCAAACGCCAAAAGGGACACTACTCTGTTGGGCCCTCGAGCTGCAGTTGCTCCATTCTGGGTATGACGTTAATCGGCTAATCCTGCCCTGTATGTAGGACCTCCAACCTGCAGGGAAAGGCTTGGGGGTTGGTGGCAGAATTGGTACTCCGGCCACCATAAAAAAAACCTCCCACTTGTGTGGTGCTGAGGTGTCACCCCCCCCACCCCCCCATTTTGAATGGCTGTACTTGGGTCCCAATCTGGGGATCCTGAGCTGGTTCATCATGTGGTGGGTGCGGCAATGTGCTGGATCAGCTTGGGCTCCTCACCTCCCCTCTCGGCAGGAGTTATGTGACTGGCAGAGGTCACTGAGTGACCAGCAGCCTTGTGATTTGTAATTTCAGCTACCAAACCAAAGCACCTTTGGGCAGAGTGGTGGCTCTGAGGCTAAGGATCTGCGCTGGTATCCCGAAGGTTGCCGGTTCGAATCCCCCCGTCACTGCCAAACGAGATCCTACTCTGCTGGGCCCTTGAGCAAGACCCTTAACCTGTAATTGCTCCAGGGGCGCTGTACAATGGCTGACCCCAAGGAGTATGCGAAAACTAACAAATACATAATACAGGTAGTCCCCAAGGTTATGGACATCCGACCTACGACTTACGAACGCGGACGCAGCTGTGACGCATGCGCCTCAGTAACTGCCGCTCTGTCATCTTCGGCCTGGGGATGCTGCAAGCGGTGCCGGGGGGGGTTGTAATCGGGGGAGGTGATTTCGTTGCTTGTGCAGTGTTGTGTCCTTCGGGTGGCATGCGGTGACCCGTGGTCCATAGTCACCGGGGCCACAGCTATCGCTCGTGTGTAGGACGATGGTTTACTGCCCGCCCACTATGCCGCCACAGCTACTGCTCCTGATTGGATGCAGGCTGGATGGAGCGGAGGGGGGCGTTTCACTGCCCACCCAGCACACACGGCTGGTGATGCTGCAAGCGGTGACACGGTTGTGGCTGAACGGGCCGGCAGGGGTAGCATTGTAGTGTGCCTCGGATGGCTGCCTGTTGAATTGGGGTTGGATGATTCACTACCCGCCTTTGGCCGCACCGTGTTCATTCTACAGCATACTGTAGTGGAGGTGACTGTGAGGTGGGCTGGTGATGAACCCCCCCTCGCCGCCCCCATTCATTCTCAACAGCAAGCCTGCTTGTACTATTATGCACATAGCAGGAGGTTGTCTCTTGTCAGTACATCAGACATGTTGACGACTGATAGATAGATAGATAGATAGATAGATAGATAGATAGATAGATAGATATGAAAGGCACTGTATAACAGATAGATAGATAGATAGATAGATAGATAGATAGATAGATAGATAGATAGATAGATAGATATGAAAGACACTATATGATAGATAGATAGATAGATAGAGATAGATAGATACGAAAGACACTATATAATAGATAGATAGATAGATAGATACGAAAGACACTATATGATAGATAGATAGATAGATAGATACGAAAGACACTATATAATAGATAGATAGATAGATAGATAGATAGATACGAAAGACACTATATGATAGATAGATAGATAGATACGAAAGACACTATATAATAGATAGATAGATAGATAGATACGAAAGACACTATATGATAGATAGATAGATAGATAGATAGATAGATAGATAGATAGATAGAGATAGATAGATACGAAAGACACTATATAATAGATAGATAGATAGATAGATACGAAAGACACTATATGATAGATAGATAGATAGATAGATACGAAAGACACTATATAATAGATAGATAGATAGATAGATAGATAGATACGAAAGACACTATATGATAGATAGATAGATAGATACGAAAGACACTATATAATAGATAGATAGATAGATAGATACGAAAGACACTATATGATAGATAGATAGATAGATAGATAGATAGATAGATAGATAGATAGATAGACAATATGATAGATAGATAGATAGATAGATAGATAGATAGATAGATAGATAGATAGATAGATAGATAGATAGATACGAAAGACAATATATGATAGATAGATAGATAGATAGAGATACTTTATTAATCCCAAGGGAATATTCACATAATCACCTAATCTGCTGTGATAGCGTGTACAGTGCTGTGCAGAAGAGCTCATCTTAACCTTTTGTCTTCACCCTTCAACAATGTCTCTGAAACACAAATCTGATGCAAGTGCTGGTGATACAGTAAAGAAGAGAAAAACCATCACCATTGAAAATAAAGTAGAAATAATAAAAAGGTCAGAGAGAGGTGAAACTCCATCATTCATTGGCACAGCACTTGGTTACAGTCGGTCAACAGTAGCATTTATTAAAGTAATGTACCTGTTCCGACTTACATACAAATTCAACTTAAGTACAAACCCACAGTCCCGATCTCGTACGTAACCCGGGGATTGCCTGTACAAGAAATCGTATAACAAAAAAATGGCAAACATCTCACTTTTCATGAATAATTTGCATGACATTCCACACGGGAAACCCAAGGGGCACAAAGTGGGCACAGGAATTTGATTTTTTTTTTTTTTGCATTAATGTCACACTTTGGCAATGCCAGACAGCAGCCCCTCATGAAGACAACCTTGACAATAAAAAGCACAGCCGTCATGGCAGTTTTCTTGCGATGTCCACAACACGTAAACAACTTTCAATGTCAATTAATGCGACCAAAACAGCAAGAAAGAAAACTCCCAGCGTTCATTTGAAACAAACTCGAGTCAAAGTGCAAATCTGGCCAGGGGGTTGCACAATGTTCTCTGTACTCTGATCCCTCTCATTGGCAGGACGTCTGCCCCCCAAAGTCCAACACGAGGACCCGCGTGGCAGAAGTAAACACAGCGTTGCATTTGGGTGTGAGACACCTGACCTGCTGTCCGCTCTTCACACAGGCGACTTGACGATTTCTTTCAGTTCAGTGAGCCTTTCAAACAAACATCACAGATACTTTTATACTCGGGCTGCGGGCCTTCTGACACACTTCTTGTTAAAAAAACAAACTTTCAGTAATATACATGGCAACGTTTCTCTCAGTGAGTAACGGCAATTGATAACAGACAGAAAAACATTTAAAGAAATTAAAGTTTTAACAAGCTTTGCTGGTGTTTACATTTTCTACAACTTTTATTTTAGAGATGCTCTAGAGGAAAACCTCAAATACCATAATTCTCCAATAATTATGAATTCTTCTGATCAATTTCTATTGGAATTACCTAATGAGTGGTAAATAATTACTGAAATGTTATAAAACAGTTCGACTAACTTGGTTCCTAGGGCACTAAGCTTATGGACGCTCACGTCGATTTTTTAAAAAAAAAGCTTTGAATTACCTTATTTTGGGTCCATTGAACTACCAGTAACCCACTTTCTCTTCCAATTCTGTAGACCTTTTACAGCAATGTCTCATCTTGTTCTCAAATCCACTTTATCCAATTTAGGTTTGCCTATCCCAGCAGCACTGGGAGCAACGCAGAGAACATTATTGGCCGTGGTAGCCTTTTAAAAGTGTGCACTTGATACATTTTTTAAAAACAGAATGTTTTGAATCCATTTTCGGTCAACTGAACAACCCACTTAACTCATCTTTATCTAATCCAGGTTTGTCTATCCCAGCAGCACTGGGAACATCCCTGATTAGAGCAGCCCTTTTAAAACATTTAAAAAAATGGAAAGCTTTCAATCACACCTGAATCCATTTTGCGTCAACTGATCTACCTGTAACCCACTTCTCTTCCAAATTTGTAGACCTTTTCCATTCTTATAATGTCTCATCTCATTCTCAAAAGCACTTTATCCAGTTCAGGATCACCTATCCCAGCAGCACTGGGAACAAAACGGCAGTCTTCTTGTAGCATTTATTTAAAACATTTATTTATTTTAAAAAAGGGAACTTTCCTCGTTTATAAAAGTGGAAATCATCCATCCATCCATCCATTTCCCAACCCGCTGAATCCGAACACAGGGTCACGGGGGGTCTGCTGGAGCCAATCCCAGCCAACACAGGGCACAAGGCAGGAACCAATCCCGGGCAAGGTGCCAACCCACCGCAGGACACACACAAACACACCCACACACCAAGCACACACTAAGGCCAATTTAGAATCACCAATCCACCTAACCATCATGTCTTTGGACTGTGGGAGGAAACCGGAGCGCCCGGAGGAAACCCACGCAGACACGGGGAGAACATGCAAACTCCACGCAGGGAGGACCTGGGAAGCGAACCCAGAAAGTGGAAATCACATTCAGTAAACTGAAATGTAAACAGTGGACCATCTTTTTCCAAAATTTTATATGAAACCATTTTTTTTGGGGGAGATAACTTTTAGGGTCACTTCACTTAAAAAAAAAAAGAAGAACTCACTGCATTCAGGAAACTGGAACTCCCTGTGAACCAATTCTGTTCAAAATCAATAAGGACTCTCGAACCCCCAGATAAAAATGACCAATTTGATCTCGACGAGCCGACACATACGGCATCAGGACGTCAGACTGTGTGAGAACTCCCAAGTCAACATTTCAACCTGATTACAAGCCATTATGAATGTAGTGAGAAGTCAAGTAGATAGATAGATAGATAGATAGATAGATAGATAGATAGATAGATAGATAGATAGATAGATAGATAGATAGATAGATAGATAGATGGATAGATGGATAGATGGATAGATGGATAGATAGATAGATAGATAGATAGATACTTTATTAATCCCAAGGGGAAATTCACATACTCCAGCAGCAGCATACTGATACAAAAAAAACCATATTAAATTAAAGATTGATAATAATGCAGGTAAAAACAGACAATAACTTTTTATAATGTTAACGTTTACCCCCCCCGGGTGGAATTGAACAGTCGCATAGTTTGGGGGAGGAACGATCTCCTCAGTCTGTCAGTGGAGCAGGACGGTGACAGCAGTCTGTCACTGAAGCTGCTCCTCTGTCTGGAGGTGATACTGTTTAGTGGATGCAGTGGATTTTCCATGATTGACAGGAGCCTGCTCAGTGCCTGTCACTCCGCCACAGATGTCAAACTGTCCAGCTCCGTGCCTACAGTAGAGCCTGCCTTCCTCACCAGTTTGTCCAGGCGTGATGTGTCCTTCTTCTTAATGCTGCCTCCCCAGCACACCACCGCATAGAAGAGGGCACTCGCCACAACCGTCTGATAGAACATCTGCAGCATCTTATTGCAGATGTTGAAGGATGCCAGCCTTCTAAGGAAGTATAACCGGCTCTGTCCTCTCTTGCACAGAGCATCAGTATCGGCAGTCCAGTCCAATTTATCATCCAGCTGCACTCCCAGGTATTTATAGGTTTGCACCTTCTGCAGTAAAATGGCGGAGTGGTGGCTCTGAGGCTAGGGATCTGCACTGGCAATCGGAAGGTTGCTGGTTCAAATCCCGTAAAAGGCCAAAAGGGACTCTGCTCTGTTGGGCCCTTAACCTGCAACTGCTAAGCATTTTGAGTAGTGAGAAAAGTGCTATATAAATGCAAAAGAATTATTATTATTAAAATGACCCCTTTTATTGGCTGGCTAAAAGAAGATTACAATATTCAGGCTTCCAGGCCACACGAAATGACATCTTGCCTGAAGAAGGGGCCTGAGTTGCCTCGAAAGCCTGCATATTGTAATCTTTTTTAGTTAGCCAATAAAAGGTGTCACTTTACTTGACTTCTCACTACAACCCTATTACAATACATCCTGGAATGGATTAAATGTCAAAATAAAATCAAGCGTTATTAAAAGTGAAGGTGTTTAACAACAGTGAGGTGTTAACATAACAACGTAGGACTTTATCATCCCTCAGCTTTGATGATCTAGATCAGGGGTCTCCAATCCCAGTCCTGAAGGGCCGCAGTGGCTGCAGGTTTTTGTTCTAACCCGGTTGCTTAATTAGAAAGCAATTCTTGCCAGTAATTTAATTTCATAGCTTGTTAGTCCTTTAACTCTGCTATGTCAGCTCGTTCTCATATCCGAGATTTTCTTCCCCTTTCTAAGGATATCATCCAAGTGATTTGAAGGCTACAATGGAGGAGTAATTCTCAGTCCTTTACTTTTTTCCTTTCACTATCCTTTCAAGTATTTAATTAAACCCAACAGTGCAGGATAAATACACACAGAGGTGTAAATGGTAACAAGTTAAATGGAGAAATGCTGCTCTCTTTTGTCATTTGCATCTTATTGCTAATTAGGAGCAATTAAAACCAAGAATACAGCTGTTTAAGAACTAAAATAAGCAATAAGGGTTCAAAATCTTAATGAGCGAGACAAGTAATGTGAAGCAGGAGTGTCACTTGAGCAATTAGTGCTTCTTATTAAGCAAATGGGTTGGAGCAAAAACCTGCAGCCACTGCGGCCCTCCAGGACTGTGATTGGAGACCCCTGATCTAGATGACCGACCAACGGTGCGCACAGATTCCCAGCATCCAAAGCACAACACACGGCACATTCGGGTCTCTTCTGCACAGTAAGTTAGACTTAAACACATTTAGCTGCCTCATATCGTCATGAAAATCCAACAATTGCAAAAGCTAAGCATCCGTGGTCTAAACGTTTCACAAAGAGACACATTTGATTAAGACATCGCATGCATAATAACCAAAAAGGAAAAAAAAAAAAAAAAAAAACAAGCACGTTCTTTATCAGTTTTCCTTTATTAACCTTTTGCAATGACACCAAAATGGCTTTGTTTGCAATTGCAGGAGATGCCTTGAATTGTAAACAGTGAAAATGCTAAAATACATTTATTAAAAGTCCTCACAAGCAGTGTGTGTGACCAGTGAGGCCCCATCGACCCGCTCCTCACTGCTAGAACATTACATGTCTCCTTCTCTTATAGCTTTACTTCTCTCCTATTTACACGCTTTATATCCACGTTGTCGTGTTAAGATAGCTTGGAAACTTTTTGTAAAAGCTTCACTCAGAGGCTTTATGTCCATCATTTTTGCCCCAGCTGCCTGCTGCCAGGGAACTAAAAAAAAAGAAAAAGTAAAGTTCTTGTTCAACCTCTAAATTGAGTCTCAAAGCAGATAATTTTTTGTTCTTTTTTACATTTCTAATAAAATTACAATTAATACAAAGCTCAATTCATCGAATAGCTCAAATGAAACTTATTCACAATATTGCACTTAAAAATGAGTACAGTATGATAAGAATCCAAGGGAAGCTATTACTGGACATCAATGCATCAAGCATTTAACAATAGTAAGTCGCGTTCAATAAATAAAGTGTTCTCGTCCATGTCAAGCAGTTTATGGAAAGGGCAACAGCATAACGGACAGAGCGCTATTTGTCGGGGAGTGCAGTTAAAAAATCAAATCAAATCAAAAGAAACCCAGAGCTTGTAAGCTTCAGAGTGCCGTGTTCCCCTGAGAATGCTACTCCGTCATCTGCTTGATTCTACAAGAAACTCCTGAAGCTCCGAGTCTTTGGAGAAGGGAAGGAAGCATCCGTTTCTTTGTATTTTTTCTTTCCCTACAAGAACAGTTTGGTCCATTCAGCCGCTGTTTTTTCCCCCACAGATACAACCTGTACGACGCTAACCCCACAAAAAAGGGTTGTCACTTGTCAAGTGGAGGAATTTCATGCAGGAAAACAAAAAAAAGAAGAAAACTGGAACCACAACTTTGTAATAACGAACGAAGTCCTCGCTCCAGCAGGGTTCTGGCAGCCATCCTCACTGCTTGTACATACAGGATTTGCGCCTTCTGCTGTCAGCACGTCATGTCGTACCATGGGGGGTGGGGTCAAGGAGACCCAGCAGTTGGTGACAGTACCAGACTGTTTTGGGGGGGTCTCCCGCACCCTTGGTGCATACGAGCAGCTCTGTTCCAGATGGCCGCTTACTCCACAGATATGGCTTCCACATTCTGTAACGTGTGTAAAAATGATATGCAGCCCCCTTGCCATTTTTTGATTTTTCACATTTCAAACCAGAGAGCATTTTGCAATGCAGTTCCATGTAAACATCCAGTTCCGATCTGCTTCAAGTCTCTTTGTTGAATAATGAAATGCTAGCGCCAGTCATTTCATGCTGACGTCGGACTTGGCTTCTTTTGGTTAATTAAATCGGAATATAACTCTGATCGGAGGAATCGAGGGTAAGAGTCTTTTTCCATGAGTCCAAATATCCTTTTCTGTGCCAGGTCAAAACAAGTCCGATTGATGTTCTGTAGGTTGTCCTTTGTGTGCTCTCTAGTGTAAGAGTCGAGATTCACCTTAAAAAAAATAAATAAAAAGAGCAAAAATGAGAAGAACCGAAAAAGTACAAAAACGCTACGAGCAATCTGACAGCAACACAGTCTGAAATTTGCCCGAAGTGTACTTTGACTGCTGTTCTTACCTCTTTACAAGACTGAATGGCGATATATTCGGCAAAGATTTTTTTCGCTTTGGATGCCAGTTTTGACTGCGACTTGATCTTTTTGTAGTCTTCGCAAGCTAACCAGAATTCAAGGTTCTCTTCACTAAACTCCGTTCGCAGGAATGCTCTGAATGCAGCCAGGCCATCTGAAATACAAAAAAAATGAGACATCTGTATTGCGGTTTATCAAAGTTAGGGTGAGGGTTAGGGAAAGGATCAGAAATGCCTGGGTACACTTACTCTACCTATAAATCTTTTATTATGAAGGAAATACCCATCCTACTAATTGTTTTAGTTCGGATATCTATATTTCAGTCCTACATATATCCTAATTAGGGTGGCACGGTGGCGCAGTGGGTAGCGCTGCTGCCTCGCAGTTAGGAGACCTGAGGTTCGCTTCCTGGGTCCTCCCTGCGTGGAGTTTGCATGTTCTCCCCGTGTCTGCGTGGGTTTCCTCCCATAGTCCAAAGACATGCAGGTTAGGTGGATTGGCGATTCTAAACTTGGCCCTAGTGTGTGCTTGGTGTGTGTCCTGCAGTGGGTTGGCACCCTGCCCGGGATTGGTTCCTGCCTTGTGCCCGGTGTTGGCTGGGATTGGCTCCAGCAGACCCCCGTGACCCTGTGTTCGGATTCAGCGGGTTGGATAATGGATGGATGGATATATCCTAATTTATGAGTTTGAATATATCTAAATTTTACAAATATTGTGTTGTATAATTTTGATACCTAATAAGGGGTTTAATTTCAATACCCCCTATTGGTCAAATTTAAACAATTCAAATTGTACTTAGTCTAGATATTAAACATTCTCCCTACATGGATATCAAGAGAACACCAACAGCAGATCATAAGAACGAATATTTAGATGCTACCCTCATATTTATAATTCCAACACTACAAAACCATTTCAAAAAATTGGGACCAGGTATAACTAATCCTGTCCCATTCTGTATCTGTTTTGATGACACACAGTCACCATCTTCACAGTCCAACTAAGAGGAACGGGCTCTTGGGAGATTTAACACATGCGAGACTTGTACTAAAATAAATTTACTGTGAAACAGAAGTGGGCATCTGTGCAAGTGTGCTTAAAGATAAGCCCAACAGAATTCAATTCAATTCACTTTACTTTTTGCATAGCACGCTTCACAGAGCTCGGACAGGCAAAATGCCAAGTATAAGTTTTACAAGCTACTTCATGAAGTACTGATAAAGACACACAGAAAATAAAGGGAAACTCATTAGCACGAATGGAAACCGACGATATCTGCCCATTCATTAATTGCTCAACTCTGGCCATTTGACAATGAGATAATGCCAGGCTCTGGATGAAGGAGCTCCGCACACTGGCGTGCCTTCCTCCCAGCTTAGCACAATCAGACGGCCCTCTTGCTGTTTTTGCTCGTAATGCACACACTCACTAAATGTTAATTGCATTAACATGCAGGAATAAATAAATAAAAATTCAGGGCTTAGTTTAAAAACTCTTGGGACTAATAAGCTTCACTCCTCTGTATATAAACAGCATTTGAAAAACTAAGAAAACTCCATGCAGTAATTGTTAAAAGTGTGAGAACAAAAGCATGGCAGAAATCAAAGGGCTTCAGCTAAGCAACGATACAACAGCACTAACATTTAAAAAAAAAACTGCCAAGTTTGAAACAGGCAAGCATCCCATACATAGAAAAAAAAGAATAAAATGCTTTGGACTTACATTTATGAACTAGGAGTTTATCAAGGGATTCGCCCCACTTAAGTGCTTCTTCAGGTGTTGGCCTGCAAATAAAAGCGGAACGATTCTTTAGTAAACCCATCTCTGCCAAGTTCTTCATGGTCTGACCCATCAGCGACTCTGCGCTTTACGGTCTCCTCTCTGGCATCTGACAGGATTCAGCTAAATAAAGGCTGGCGTGCTGATGAATTCCGAGCGCCTCCTCCTCCGTGCGCTGACTTGCTGAGCTGCCGAGTGGGAGTGTTTTTATGCAGAGCTCCTTTCCTACATTGCGACGCCGCCGCTGCTCTTCAATAAAAGAGCTAGCTGGCTTTACAATGAATGAAATACAAAAAAAAAAAGGGCAGAAAGGAAGGCGGCTTGTTCTACTCAGAACATGTAAACGTAAGGTTAAGGGAGAGATTCACATAAGGTCATGCTGTCTAAGTTAATGTTTAATAACTGAAACAGACAGCTTACTTAAACACAAGCAACAACATACTGTATAACATAACTGATGCACTCAAAAATACGCTCATTTAATTTTAACTTTCAGGTTTACTGTATGTAGTACTAGGGTGTTGTAACGTGTTAGCCATTATGGACGTAGTGAGAAGTCAAGCAAAATAACACCTTTTATTGGCTAACTAAAAAACATTACAATATGCAGGCTGAAGAAGGGGCCTGAGTTGCCTTGAAAGCTTGCATATTGTAATCTTTTTAGTTAGCCAATAACAGGTTTACTGTATGAAAACTTTTTGTGATCAAATAAAGCTCTGGAACTTTTTCTGCTTAACTAAAGCACAAGGGTGTGAATTCAAAAAATGGAAAGACAGACTGCAGGTACAGAGTTCTGCTGAGAGAATTCGCTCCTCTGTTTAGACACTGAAGGAGTGTCCATCTCTCAAGTCCCTCATAACAAGAAGGCTAAAACATTTATATATATATATATATATATATATATATATATATATTCTCCTCTCTAAGTCTGTTAAGGTTGAGCTTAACTCCAGAGTTACATGGCAGTAATTAAAGTATACACACCATGCGGAGCAGGAAGGCGGTTTTATTTATAGCATAATTTCCAAAAGATATACAGTAAATACCTCTTTTTAAAATAAATTCTAAACTCAATTCCAAAAACATTAACAGTATTATCCTAATGTGTCAAAATGTTTATAATGTTTGATAAAGCTTTTCAAACAAGCCCTTAAGGATGCCAGTGAAATCTTTAATGACATATCATTTCTTGTGTTATTTCACAGACAGCCTCATCTCAAAAGGTAAATATACGCCTCACACTTAAAGTGAACGAAACTCGAGATATCAGTGAATCGACTTTCGTGGAAATCTTTCATCATAAAAACGAACTTGGGGAGAAAAAGTTGCAAATCAACACTTACTTGACAGCCTTCATCACTTTGTCCAGCTTGTTTCCTGGGTTTCTGCCTGGAGATTCATTTCTCCTCCTTAGAAAGCCCAAGCGATTCTTCATGTCTTTGGCCCTGAAGAAAACAAGACAATACAACAAAAAATAAAAATTCGGGGATCCACAATGGCCAAGAGAAATCACAACTTCTCTAGTATAAACATCTTAACATTCCAAAATTCCTTTAAGAGCAAATAATTTCAGTGACCCTTTGAACATTTTTGGATGGGACGTCTCCTTGTAATCCACAACTGCTGTCAGCAAGGCACAAGTCTACAAAGGCTCAAGAGAACAAATGCAGCCTAGCAGTCGTTCTTAACTTACTCCTTCATGGTGTGTCTCCTGTGTAATCCCCCGGTGCGCCCCGTGCCCTGCAACACACTCAACAGCATCTCTGAATGAAACTCGTGAGACTGAGGTGGCTTGGAAGGTCCCCTAAAAAATGGCATATTTAGTGTCCTCAAATCCAAGTTACTACGTCAGGCATCAATTTCAGAGATTTCCTCCGGGACTATTCCTGCAGCATCATTCCCACAGAGGTGGCAGCCTAGCCGAGAGGCGCTGGTTCATAGTGCTAGAAAGTGTAAATTCACCCAAGTGTTGCCACCTTGATATTTTGAAGGGACGACGCCCCCGGATGTGGGAGGGTCATGACTAAGCTGCTGAAAGGTCTAAGTGTTTAAATCTGAGGGCATATGCCAGCTCCGGCCAGATGCCTTAGCCTGTTGCACTATTTTCCATGCCTCACAAACTTAGGTAAACTGTGGAGAGACCAAGACAGGAAACAGGATGCAGGCGGCTGCAGCTATTTATGACTACTCCTCCACCTGTTGTCAAGGAGACCGAGTAAAGTGGGGGAAATGAGCAAACATGAAGAATAGTGGAGTATTTTCTAAAAGACGAGTCAAGTCAACTGGCCAGGAGACGACTGCTCGGCTTATTTTTGCGGAAATACAAGTGAAGGATTCCAACAGAATCTTAATCCAAGCAGCAGACCTGCACTCGTCATATTTTCCAAAACCTTCATCACTGCATT